>NW_028186756.1:6777633-6829732 GCF_003343005.1 Rhea americana
TTTTTTTTTTTTTTTTTTTTTTTAGCTATTAATGTCAGTGCTTATCTTTTGGTTTGGAAGGGTATAAATAATAACAGAGGCAATCCTGTAATAAGCAGGGGAGAGTTGTAAAACTGTGTATTTAAAGTTTATATCCTTTAGTATCTTTTGGAAGAATTACTTACTTTACAGAAGATTACTACAAGGCATAATTCATTTTATGAGTGACACAATTGCTGTTAATGATGTCATCAGAAATAATACAAGCATTTYGAGTACATATTTTCTGTATTTAAGATATCTATTTACTTTCTACTGGAAGTACTGAAAGTGGTTGAAATAAAAGATGCTATTCTTTTTTTCTGATCTCATAACCAAAGCTGCAGTTTTAGATATAGAACAAATCGTATTAAATGTCAGGCACTTGGGATTCAGAGGTAGCAATGTCTCTCTGACTGGTTCCCATAGGGAAAATAGTAGTTAATAATATGAAAAGAAATGAAATGTAGGAGTGAAACAGAYACTTGGCTAAATCTCTTTCATCTCCTAGCCACGTGAGATAGATAGTATTTTAATGCATCTTTGAATGCAGAACAATTTTAATTAGATGACACACTAGAGCAGCTCTTCTCAGTCAAGTTTGTGGATAACTGAGACATGTTCTGCGTGACTAGGGGACAAAATATGAAGTATCTAAGATTTGAAAATAGCTGCCATACCTTAAATTAAGGTCAAAATTAGGATTAGGGTGGGCATGCTCTTCTGCGGGCATTTAATAATACATAGAATGTTAAATCTATGACTGTCACTAGCCTAGGGATAAAGCTACAGTTTGAGTCTCTTTAGAAGTTAAATGTGGCATTGATGCAGGGATGAATCAGAAGTTAGATCTGAATGTGCCAAACTTCTATGAACTATCATTATGCTTTTATGGCTTTGGGTTTTTTTTTTCCAAGAGTTTCTCATCTTTTGTTCGTATTTGTTCAGCAAAAGAACAATGGACCCTTAAGAGCATATGTTTGGCATACTTGTGCTCAGTTATCAGCTTTTTGAGCAGTCTTTTATATGCTGTGACACAATTGTTAATTATGAGTACTGCTCTGCTCATGCTTTAGAACAGTAGTGGGAGATTAAATGATTCATAGAGACATAAAATTGGCCCACCTTGTGTCAACATGGCGTAAAATAGATCTGATATGGAGAGTCAAACTCTTCAATTCAATGGTAGTTGGAGGAGTCCAAGTTTTTATTTTTGGCCCAYGCATAATGGAGCAGCACAGATGAACTTGATCTTTTGAGATACTCTCCATTATTCTGAACATCTCTATAGGTGGAGTTTTCTTTCCACAAGCATGCCTCTCTTGTGTCTGGGGAACCCTACTGCTTCTGCACCTCTGTGCTCAGATATTATGGGAAGAGTTTAGTGAGACTGTTCCCAAACTGCTCCCTGGAGATGGGGAACACTTGTAGGTRTAATGTCAAAGACACATGGACGGAGCGGTTGGGAATAAGTGGGGCCACCAGGAGGATGGTGGGAGGAGGCTCGGAGAAGGGCCCCCGGGGCAGGCGGGCGCCGTGGAGCTGGCCCTGGTGCTGAGCGAGCTGCGCGCCGGCTCCCTGCGGAAACTGCGCCGTGCGGAGAAGTGCCATCGTTTACTGCTTCCCGACCCAGCTGCCAGACCCGTGGGCCTCTCAGGCCACATCCTTTGCCTTGCCATTGTTCTCTGTGACAGCTCCGAGTAAGTGCATRAGAAACATAAGCAAGTAAACACGTTATTTGCTGTGTGCAGCATAAGGAAAACAATCAGCACGCTATTTTAGTCAATTCTCTGTCTTGAATTTCAGCTCTTAGATGAACACAGCTTTCCTTTCAGAGATGATATTTAGCAAAGCTTGAAAAGTGAGCTTGTTTATTCTCAGTGCTTGGAAGGATCTGCTCCCAGACAATTCATTTTTCATGTTAAATCAACTCATAAATAATTAGGGTGCTATCTTAGTCACATCCCAAATATGCCAAATAAGTGAAGGTCGCATAATGTAAATTAAAGATGTCTAAGTTCTTTTGCTGGTTTGGGGGTTTGTATATTTTGGAAGGAATAGATCCTTTTTTTCTTTTCTTTTCTTTTTTTCTTTTGTGCTGCTCTTCCACTCCATCTGCAACCCTTGAATAGCTGTGGGAATACAGCTTCCTTAGAACAAGGGATAACTATTGTTGGTGAGTTATACCAGTTCAGTCTGAACCATGCAGGGGAGTCAGACTAGACCAGTTCTTTTCACATAATAGCTTTGCACAAAATGCAATTTGCATGGATTGTCATCATTCAAAAACTTGGCCTTCAGTTGTTTTATTTGTGTYGGGAAATTTAGGGAGGAAAAAAAAATCAGCAACTGAAAATCCACAGTAGTTTTGGAAAAGTGACAATATATCTTTTTTTTTTCTGCCAACAATGAATTTGTGTCGGAAATGCCAACCACAACCTCAGCTACTAATGACAGCCTTGAGCAGCCTATTCAAATTGCTAAACCCAGTAGATAATAAGAATGTCCAGTATTGTCTCTTTAAATCATGCAGTAATGGATAAAACAATTGATTACATCAGAAATTTCTTGCAGTTAATTGACATACAAGTAATACCTTGCCAATTGCAAGCTTCCTAAATACGCAGTTACCAAGCAGCCAAGCTCTGTACAGAATTCACTAGATAATTTTTAAATTTTAAAAGACCATTTTTTTCTTTGAAAACATATAGCAAACTTAGAAAAAAATCACAAGAAAGAATGCAAGAAAAATGAAATTATTTATTCAAAGACCTTATTTGCTTGGTAGTGAAACTGCATTTTGAGGAACAATTTTCTAAATAAGGCTGTAAGTTATACAGTCAAATTAATTACCATTACAAGATGTCATACCTTCTATTCTTCTCAATGCAAGAGAGAGGTAAACAAATTTTCTTAAACTTGTTAAACTGTTATGGCATATTTTTTGTCTCCATGTGCCCATTGCTTAGGAGGAACAGCTGTCTCCTCAGTTCAAGCTTCCTACTTCAAGCTCTTTGCTGGAGTGTTTTGGCAGCAACGCTCATACTGTTAGATGCAAGGTCTGAAATAGTAGCCAGCCATTATGTGGGCTTTCAAAAGTAGGTAACAGAAACGAGGACTGTAGACAGGCTACCGTTTAATGGCCATCTTCATTCTACCCACAGGCTAATATTAGATGAATTCTTTCCCATTTTTACAGGCCTTTACAGGCGTATGGAAATTCCTGGATTAGCATCTCAGCTGTCTGGCAGACATATGTAGGATAGTTAAGTACTGGATTTTGCCCCTTGTGTTACACCTGTATTAGTTCTATTGATTTGCTCTATCTGTAGCCCAAAATGAGTACTTTTCAATAGGTGTGAGAGTATGAAGAAATTCTACTTTGTAATTACACCATTTGTATGCACATATCTGAAAAATACAAGAACAGAAAATTTATTGTAGTGGTCATCCAATGGTCATCCAGGCTCTAGGGTTCACAACTCTGGAGCTTGATCAAGACTTTTCAACTTTTGAAGCAATGCATATTTCAGACAAAAATATTTCTTTTTTTTTTTAATGAAGTTTTTAGTCTCTGAAATGATACCTTGATTTATCCCCCCTACATTCTAGTGGCTTACTGCAAAATATTTATGAAATTATTTGTAAGATGTATTGGAATGCAAGTTTGTATACACTAAAAGCTATAGTGTTTGTGTTTCTCCTACGGCGTTCTGTCCCATTCTGTGTTACTAACATCTGATGCTACTAATATTTAACTCCATACTCAGCTCAGTTACTGAGGGCTTGTTACTGTGTGTTAATAACATTGGGCCAAGTTCCAATAGGTAGCCCCAGGTATTTGCTGGACCCAAGAAGCTGAAGTTTAATCTGAAACCAATCTTAATACAATTGGAAATAGAGATATTTTACTCTCTGATTTTTTTTTCTATTTGAAAAGATCACATCCTGTATTTGTTCGTGTAAGGCAACTACAAGTATGACTTTCCAATAATTAGGCTCTTAAAAACAGAGACAATTCTGATTGTTTCTTTATTGTTTAGCATGATAGTGCTAGCTATCATGGTTTTCTGTTAACCATAGCTATAAGTGATCAGAGTCCAGCCCTGAAAATATCTGGCTGAGAAAGTGTGTCCTGCTCTGCACAGGCCTTTCCCTTCCAGTTCACAAAACTTTCAGTGTCATGAGGTCAGATCAGCCCTTTTCACAGTCCCTGGGTCTGAGTATAACTGAAGGAATTCAGACACGTTTTTACACTCTTGGTAAGACTAAACTGGACTTGAATGTAGCTCACAAAGTGAAGCTGTGTAGTACACCAAAATATTTGGAGTTACCTTAATGTTTTTTATACATTTTCTCTGTAATATTTTACAGACTCTTTCTGTTAAGCACTGGGGGGGAAAAAAAATCTGACCTTCACTATGGCAACACAGAGGACTTAGAAAATGATCTCTCAGCATGGAAGAATGATGGTTGCTAAAAATAGTGTAGAAACTTTGAAAAAGACTGAGATTCTCTCTTGTGCCAAGGTCTTTTCAGCTCAGGAATGGGGGGTTCTCCCAAAGAATTGGTTGTCATTCTTTCATCATTAAACTTCTTTAAACCTACGATAATTTAGAGCAGCCTATACAGTGGTATAATTTATGATTGTCTGACTGCTGTTTACAAGGACCCATGTATATATTCTGAACTGTCAGAGTACAAGAACACTTTGCCGGATTTTAATGCATCCCCAGTCTTGAAGTGAGGAGGAGGGCTAAATAGCCAAGCATGTGGATCATCTAATTTTACACTACTGGTTTGTTCCAAATAGCTGGGAGAACTCTTAAGCTAATTAATATTTATAACCAGATTGAAGTCTTTTGTACGGTTCAAATAAGTTTCTACCCAGGTAGAAAATTGATTGCAAACTCCTTTAGAGGCAGGCTTTTGCTTCATTTATCCAAGCAACCAATAATTTATGAACAAAACAGTGTTACAAATCTGTAAGGTGATGTTTGGTAATATAGCATTGTAATTGACACCTTCGAATAAGTCTAGAGAAAAGAAGAGCCTTCTGTAAAGTTCTGCAAAGTTGAAGGTAATTACTTCAAATATTTTAGACATAGTTCTGAAACAATGTACAGTTAATGAGAATGAATAAAAATAACCCATATGCTGGATTTTCTTTTCTTTTCTTTTCTTTTCTTTTCTTTTCTTTTCTTTTCTTTTCTTTTCTTTTCTTTTCTTTTCTTTTCTTTTCTTTTCTTTTCTTTTCNTTTTCTTTTCTTTTCTTTTCTTTTCTTTTCTTTTCTTTTCTTTTCTTTTCTTTTCTTTTCTTTTCTTTTCTTTTCTTTTCTTTTCTTTTGGGGGGGGGGTTAAGAAGAAAAGTTAGTTTACACAAGATAGATAGTTAAGAAGTCCTAAACTACCACCACCCACCCAACCACACACAACCCCCCAAACATTATATTTTTTTGCAGAAAAGTATCGTAAAGCTTGGCATCCTCTACCACATCCCATGAGGATCATATTAGATTTTCATCCTTTGAATCCATAATCTTGCAAAAGCACTTGCAGGGTTTCCAATCATCCAGTCTAAGCCCTATCCTAGTTCTTCTCTCCTTTCATCTCTGCTGCAAATATTATGCTTTAAGATAGTTTGAAATCTACAGTATCGTTATGAATATTTAAAAGATGTCACTGATACATGAATAGTCTCACAGATGTCACTCACTGATTAATCAATTTGACTATTGAGGAGTATCAGAATCTCACACAATAAAATACATTGTAGAGATAATGAAAGACATAGCATACAGAGASAATAAGATCTGTTTCATATGTCCCTTGAGTTCATTGGTTTTAATTTTCCCCTTTTGTGATTGTGTATTGTGCAGTATTATCTCACTGCTTCCTCAGATATAATAGTTTAGTCTGCACGCCAACTGGAGTGTTTTCTTCAGCTGAATTTGCATAGTTGTCTGATAAGTGTTTAATGGGACGTACTTCCCACTGCCATTCATGACACTTCTGATTCTAGCCCAACATATCTAGGCAAAGAATGATGCCACATTCAAACCAGTAGCACTGTGAGAATTGCTTACTGGGAGTATCTAGTATCATTTACTCTGGAGGTCGAAGAGGTGTCGCCTGTCTCCCTGGAATCCTGTAGGCTGCYAGAAATGAAAACTTTTATGTATCTATTTCTCAGGAGCTTCTTGTCAGCCTCACAGGCAAATAAAGCCACTCACAGGAGTCCAGTGACCCATGCACAGATGTGATACACTGAGCTTTTTGTGTTCACGGCAATGTTACGTTAAAGCATGTTGGTATACATCCTATGCCTATGAGGAAGATTACTCTGTCTGAAAGGTTTTTGGAACTATTAGATCTCGTTCCACCCTTCGTGTTCTAGTGAATGATGGCAATGAGCTGCTCTCTGGGCCTGTGCCCGTAGGAAGCTGTTCAGACTTAGGCCTGTTGTTCACCTATCTCACCTATCCCATCTGTCACCACCTTATCGTTCAGCTGCCAGCTGGCATAACCCACAGACCAGTTACTCTCTGTACCAGGGATTTCAATCAGGGGCCTGCTGGCCTGACTTCTTAAATGAGCGAGTGCTTCGTTCTGGTGCAGAAGTCCTCCTCTGCACGTACAGATCTCACGTGGAGACTGCAAACCCGTACGCTCTTCCACAGCTCAGCAGTAGGAGCTTTCTGCGTTWTGCAAACAATGCACTTCAGAGGCTTGGGACTGGTCTACACACCAATTTTGTATTTTAATGAAGATTGTGGCTTTTTTTTTTTCTTTACTGATGTAATTATGCTAGTACTATTTCCTGAGTGGTTGCGGTTACTTTGCCATCAAGGTGCCACAGTATTTTATTCACATTTTAATAAGGGGATAATCTATACACTTGCAAAATTCTTTACACCAGTATCACTAAAATGCTGACAGTAGGGGAGTTGCATTGCTCCCACTATTGCAGTGCAGCTAAAAAGGTAGTTTTCATGTGCAAGCAAAGTTGTATATATCAATAAAAGTCAATATTATTAAACTGTGTGTGCTAGAAATGGCTTAGAATTGGGGGGAAGGGTCCCTTTCTTACTCTCTGTGTTTGAACTGTCTATATTTTATAGCATATGAGTGTGAAAGACCTCTATTGCTGTCAAGTTCTGCTTTCATCACAGGGCCAGTTCTCCCTGTGAACTCTCTACTCAAMTAAAGTGTATTAATCCATTAATCTATTGTCTTCAGTGCATTTCTTAGACTATCAACCAAGGYTGATGCATTAGTCTACCTGCTGTAGAACTCTTTTAATACATATTTTTCCAGGTGAAGGGACTCATTCTCTTCCAGGTTTTTTTCCTGTGAATGGGACACATGATATTATGCCCTTTGGAACTGGGATTAAATCTGAGGAGATTATTTATTTTTAATTATTTATGATGCCAAAGCTGCCTTTCCTTGTTGCTTATCATCATCCATGTTGTATTCTTATACTGGCATTGCTTATTCAAGGAGAGGTAATTCCTGGCAGGCAGAATGCATTGCAGTAATAACTTTTATTGGTACCAGCTGTAGGCAACTCAAAGCACATTAAAAAGAGCATACAAACTCCTTCTGTACCTAGGTCCAGCCTTCCCTCCTGCCAGTGGGTCGTGAGGGTTATAGGATATGGTCATTTGTTTTGAATGTCATGCTGGCTTAGTGCACTGTTCTGCATTTTGGCTTCTAATACTGACTGTTTACAGTGCTTTTGCTTTACATTTATTAAAGATCTTTTTCCACAAGTAAAATGTATGGCTACTTTAAAGGAGACCTTCCTCTTCACACACTCAGCTCTTTGGCATTTTATGTAGGAWTTTTTTTTTTTTTTGRTTTACTGTTTAGATCTGCTTGCTCACRTGAAGCACTGAATCAGCGTTTTATGGAYTTTTATGGAAGCGGTATCATTGCAGACTCCCACCCTATAGGAGCTAACTGAAAGTGCAGAAAAAGGAAGTGGGCTTCTTAAATTTTAAATCAGCTSTATAATCAGAGAATTAAGGCTGATTTAAATCTGGAGAGATCCAAATGTTGTAATTCTGGGCTGGAGTATGAGGAATATGTAYAATGGGAATAGGAATTATGTACATAAATATATAGAAATTACATATAGAAATAGAATATATATCTCTATTCCTAGAAATATGTCCAATTATGAATTAGAATATGAACATTAGAAATATGTCTCCTATACAGGCCAAAAGGTCTGGTGGAAGTCAGGGACATGGAGGTGAAATAAGGACTAAATGACTGTCTGAGAGCCATGAGTGTTGACTTCTTGCATTTTTATTTTCAGAGGTACGAAGATCTTTGCAATTGTAAAAATGAAGGAATACCTAAAACAGATACGCACATAACCTCTATCTCCACATGTAAGACTTCTGGGATCATATACCAAATGCTTTTGTAGGTAGAAGTCCATCGAAGCTTTCTCAAAGCATGAGTGTTGCATATAATGTAGTAGTATTTGTGAAGAAATAGTCAAAATGCATCTTTCTAGGTGTTCAGACAGCTGTTTGGAGTCATTCCTTGTATTACTGTCAAGCAGACACTCTTAAGGCTGAGGAATAAAATACTGTAATTGAAAACATAGTAGAGGCTGAGAGAATTTTTACAAGGATCAATGTCTCTCCCTGAGGTCAGAAGAAAATTAAACATCAGATTTTTACATTGCTGCAAGTGTTTTGTTTTTCTCTAGAAATGGAAATCAATCCATCAAAATAGACAGGAAACTTGGAAAGCTTTTGTTGGTGTTTATTTTTGGTTGTGCCGTTACCCAGCTGTTAAGCCGTTTCCTTCTGGTTAACGGTGATCATTAACCAGCAGCTTACGTGATGTCAGCAGCTTTACATGATTTGCTTCTTCATAAGTACCATACTGACATTGAAAAAGCTGTAATGTAACATGGGGTGAGAGGACATGATTGTTGYGTTATATGCCCATTAGGAAAGTTACTGTCTGAGAAAGGGTTAGTGTTAGCATTGCTCTTTGCAACTAATGTGAAGGATTGTGTAGACTTCTGGCTGCATGTACAATTGCTGAAAGTGCGGTCTTGTGCCAGACAGGTCTCCCTACCTTCAGAAGAGGACTATGCCCTTCTTACTTGGTTATAAATCTTTAAAAAGGTTTATTCAAACTTAGTGGTCTGATCGATCAGACAAGCTTACTGGAAATATTAATAAGTAACTCTATGTATGGCAGAACTGTTGATTCTTCTACACAGCTACTGCTCATTAAAATTTAAAGGAACTTAATATCTTTTAGTTTTTCCCTGTCGGATTTACTTGAAATAAGCTGAGAAGTTAGATTTTTTTGTGGACAGAAGGACAAATTCAAAATAGTATGATTATATAAATGTCATCTTATTAGAAAGTCAGTCTCGTGACCTGATTCTTTTATAAGAAGCCTGGTATTTGTTTCTTTTATAAGAAGTCTCTTCTGTCATAGACTTAGTGCCTTCTGACTAGATTAAGCACATAAGAAAACTACTGCCTATTTTTTTAACATGTTCTTTGAAACATTGAGGACTTAGCATTCTTGGTAGTTATGTCCAGTTTATATAATCACATATGCAGATTGCTGACTCTTTTGCATAATTCTGCTTTCCTTCACTTGGTGTTTTCATGCTGTATGTGGTTACGTTTTCCCAATTCTGTGGCATGTAGGTACTTGGAAACCAGATTTTGTGTGGTATTCTGTGCTGCAGCTCATTACTGGCACTGAGATACTGGAAATTCAATACTTTTGATTTCTAAGGACTCAGGTCTATTAGACCGGGTGTGTAGCCAGGCCTTTAAAGATTAGGCAGTGAAATGAAAGCAATTACTGTCTTTCTCTGTATTTGAAGAAGATATCTTTAGGTCTTCATCACAGTTCTGGGAATAGATTTTTCTTTAACTAATAAATTTTATCACACTTATTTTTTGATATTCTGTGTTTTAGAAAAGCACCTCTGGTAGCTAATCCTATAAACACATTACTAAAGAAATGTCTTGGTGAAGCAATCACAAAAAAGTTACAGTGAATTCAGTGGTACTTTGAGGAAGATCTGTTTCTTTGGCACATCCTCTGAATGTCAAATTTCTGTTTCCAAA
Organism: Rhea americana; assembly: GCF_003343005.1. Classification (NCBI taxonomy): domain Eukaryota; kingdom Metazoa; phylum Chordata; class Aves; order Rheiformes; family Rheidae; genus Rhea; species Rhea americana. Next base: position 6,787,776 of record NW_028186756.1, read on the forward strand.
AAAAGTATTGACAGAAAAAGAATACACACAGTTTTTTTCAGTGGTACATCAGCATCTTAGGCATGGAGAGAAGAGGGGAAAAAATCTGTATTGTAGTCATTGGTAGACTTGTCTTTTCCCTGACAAACAGTAGTTCAAGTCTTAACACAAAAAAGTATAAACTTCCCCCGCCCACAAAAGAAAATGAACTATGGTTTGAGAAGTTCCTTATGTTATTAAAAAGAGAGGACAATGGTGTTTATATGATCTTTAAAAACTAAGCAATAATGACTCATGAAAGACTTGAATGAGTGGAACAAGGGGTGATTTGCTCAAGTGTTCCATAGAATTCGCTTCCCTTAGAAGCATCACTGAATAGATTTCCTGAACTTATCAGGGAAGCCTACATTTTCTCTGAAGAAGGCAGCTTTTTATTCTTGTTTCTTGTCCATGTGTTTTGGTTAATTTTAACATATTTTAATCAAAAGGAAGTGTTTGACAGCTTGACTACATATATTAAAACATGTTGTTAAACTCCAGGTCATCTAACAAATATGAATTGTGCTTTCCAACAGGAATGTTTTGTTTAATTAGAATGTATATTTTTTTTTAGTTTCTTCTGTCAGATGGCAAGTGATCGCTCCTTATAATCACTGTGTTCTTGAGGGGGAGGGAGGGAAGAGAAGCCTGAACTACCAAAATTCAAATGAAAATGTAGGAAATGAAATGCAATAAGCATACCATTTGAGATAAAGTGGTAATAAAACACTCAGGTGTTGCCTTCTGAAGAGGATTTTTATTTTCAGATAGTTAGAAATCCCTTGAAGCCCTGGAAAGACTGGTATAATATTGTAATTGGCATCCTTGTCCTGTTTTATGTACACTGCAAGAAGCTTTTTTCCTGCTCCTTTGGGAATGTCAGTTCATAGCTTGTAGAAAGCAATCTGTTGCTTGCAAAGTTCATGATGAAACAGAGCTCCCAGAATTCCCTGATCTTTGGCTTTGAAGATCTAAAGTTATTAAAACCACTTATTTAGCCTTTTTATTGAAGTATCTGTGCACATGCTGTGATGCTTACGGTTGTTTTTCATTATGGCACAGCGAAAAATGAACCGGTTTACCTGTGGTAATGTCAGTTTTTCTTCCTCACGCGCTCGTAGACAATGTTTTTTCCCAGTACCTTGGAAGAGATTGCATTTCGCAGGCTGCGAAAGCACGACCTTCAGCGTTATGACATGTTATAACTATGTGTGCAGTGCCGGGTAGCCAAAGCTGAAGCTCATGCCTTGTGTGTTGGGGTGTCGTTTTCCAAAACACTTTTATTGCTCATCTAGGCCTATAAACGGTGTTAAAAGCAACTCAAGCACTTCTTCCTCCAAAAGAGGCAAAAGTACAACCTTATTTTCTGTGACGAAATCAGCATCATCTCTGGCATAAGGGGATCTACCAAAGGCAAAGCAAACAAAGAAAAGTATTCAGGATTGAGATATTGAAAGAACATTGTAAGTATTACAAAATTTTGAAGTATAATGCATCCTTCTCACCTATACTAGTTTAACTACAGTGATGAAGAAAAGATTTTCAGGTCAGGTCCTTAATTTGCATAATTCTGGCTTAATGTTCAAGGATAATAAATGAAGAGATTATCATTCTGAATGCTAAAAGGATTTTTGTGCCTCACAACATTTCACTCCAGCCAGCTCTGTTGTGRAGCTAATGTTTGTAATAAATATGTTTAATATCTTTCCTGCTTTATAACATGGACTACACTCCACAGAAAGGGAATTAAGAACATTTAGCTTATTTCCTTCCTCTCTAACCATGAGTTTTAACGCTTTGCCAGGTGCAAATCATTCTTTCAGACCTGTAGAGGCAGGAAGGACACTAACAGCATGGGCATGGTGTTTCACAAGTCCCCACTCATATCTGCTGTAAGTCCTGCAGAGCAGCAACTACTCACCCACCCATGTCCCAGACTTGTATCTAAAGGCACAGTGTTGACAAGTCTTCYCCTTTGCAGCAGAAGATACGGATACAAAAATGGTAACTGTTGGGCCATTCCTAATCTTAAAATGCACTMTCCTCTGTGCGAGATGACTGTTATTGAGCAACTGTTATTTCAGCAAAATCTCTTCCCCTTTCCCAGAAATTTGCCCTGACTAGACAAATATATGGCTGTCTGAACAACTGCCTGTAATAACAAACACAAAGGTTAATAGAATTTGAGCATCTTGAAATGTGATTTAATTTGGAAGATTGTAGTCTGTGAATATTAACTACTAACAAATTAAATTATTCAATGACAAATTACATCAGGCATCTACATAATATCAATAGATATTGTCATTATAATCATTCTTCCAAACAGTAGTACGCAGGCAAACTCTACATTAGTATTTTGGCTCAAGGTGTTCATTTACAAATGAACAATTTATCATGTGAATGAAAAGCAAAATAGCTCCAGGTTGGTGTCAGATTGCCCTGGTGTTAACTGCTGCTCTTTGATGTGACTTTGTCTAGACCGAATGCCAGTGGGAGTAATAGAGAGGAAAGTGGTCATTCCATTATTTTGGGTGAATTAACTATTGGCTGCTGCTGCGCAAGTATAATGCTTCTTAGGGGTCCATATCCATAACTCGTATTAATGAAAAATCTGATGTGTCATATRTTAGTTCACTAACTTGAAAATATACTCTCTGTATACATACACAATTTCAAAATAAGTATCCAGGCAGTATCTTACAGACACTTCTTTTTCTTTTTGGAAAAATRAATAAATTTGAGTTGTCTCAAGCCAGGGCCTGCTGAAATGAACCGGAGCCATTCCTTTGGTTTTCCATTGRCTTTGTATTAGCTTTTATAGGAAGGCATTACTGAACTGCCATCAGGGWTATAATTTATTCTAGAAACTGTAGAAGAAAATTAACAGTCTGGAGAGTTCTTGCATCGTGCAGCATAAGAGAGAAAAGCACATCCTTAGTCCCTTGATTCATACAGACARGATCTAGAGAGCACCAAGGCAACAAGATTGTGCACCAACTTACACAAAAAGAGAGACACAGACCTTAAATTTGCTAATTCTATTGTAAAAAACCTAGACTTTAGGATATGTGGTGGTTTAAGTTTTTTATAACTGATTATTCAATAGAAGAAAGTCTCTCTATAAAACATAGGTAAGAGACTAGACATAYTAGGAAAGTAAAGGACATTCTGTTTCTGTCACAGAATATGCAGCATATGCTGGATATGCAGGATTACCACCGAACAAAGTCAGAAGATGTATTTGGAATTCAATGAATATTTTGATTTTGTTAAAAAGAATCCTGAGTATATCTTAGTCTTAATAAATTCATATCTATGCATGCTAGGGCTGCATGCAAGAAATTAAAATAATTTATTCATCTTAATTTTAAAATAATGAATAGTTTTGAAACAAAACACACAACTTCTTTTCCTGCTCTTTTCATGATTTTGATAGACATTTTTTTCAATTCTCATGGAGGCTCTTTTGAAATACTCGTCATCGTTTTTATAAATATCAACAGCCTCAACTATTAAAAAAAAAGAAAGTCAATCCAACCTCTACAAAACCCTGAAAGGTTTGTCTCCTCCATTGCGTTTTGTACATTTAGAAATTTTCCAGCTCAGCTGAAAACCACATACAGTGTGCTTTGGCTAAAAAGTCTCTTGGAGTACCTTCAATAATATAGTAGACTACTGACATTACATGGAGAAGACATGGTAGGTTACCTTGACCTGCCGGTATGGGATTACAACTCTGCTAGTATATTTGACTGTTTTGTTTACTCTCGATTRGTCAAAGACACTTTAGCTTCTTCCTCCCCAAAGCAGCTCCACAGTACAATAGACCTTAAGGTAGGTTTCCTTCCGCAATTATTGACCAGTTTTATGAGACCAGCAACGATTTTGGATCATCACAAAGAGTCATCTTCCTCCCTGCATTGTCCTCTAATATGCTGCTTTTTCTGTTTTTGACAGTTAAAACACATTTAAATACTTTTCACAGTCTTCCCATTCTAACCAGAATAAGGTGGAAAGTCTGARTAAAATTCAGCTGCTGCTTTCTCAGGTTTGTTAGTCTCACCGGTACTCAATCTGTAGCAGAGTCATGTCAATGAGAAGCACTTTGCATCACAGCAGTATGACATAAACCTGGAGCTATTTCCCTTCCATTTCACATGATGAACTGCTCATTTGTAAATGAGCACCTAGAGCCAAAATACAAGTTCTGACTTTGACCTAGTGTTCAGAAAACTCTCCCAGTTTCCAGTTCACTGCAAACTTTAAAAATCAGACAGTATTTACTGACAGGTTAATAAAACCTTTCCAGTCAAGAAGGATTCAGTTGCACAGCGTTGCCGGAAAAATTGAAGCTTACCCTGATGTTAAGACAAACGCAAATAAAACTCTAATAGTTCAACTATGCTTTGTTTTAAGGTCTGGGATTTGGTCTAACACAAAAGTGAGGCCGCCTAGATCAAAACTTAACTTTTCTGCAGTAGAAAGGCTCAGTCTTCCATGACTGAAGAATTCATCTTCTCTAGCATGAACATTCATTTTACTAGACTTTTTTAATTTATATGAAGGACTTGCTAACTTTTCCAGTGTCCAGATTTGTGCTTTGTATTGTATGCATTGAATCCCAGGCGCTAAATAGTATATAATTACTTTGCTCTTATCTTATACTGAGGAACTGATTTTCTTTTAATTTTTGGGCCTTTCACTGAGGTATTCCCTGAAAGCATCAAAACACCATAGAAGATTTTAGTTAATAGCAAGCTGTTAAAAAAAGAAAGATGCATTGTTTTACCCAGTAATTTTAAGACTAGTCATAGCAGAAGCAGCCTTGCTGATAGAGCAGCCATGTGTTAGTGTACTAGCAAGAGTTTCTCCTTGTTTTCACGAACAGGCACTGTGTCTGAATGTATAAAATCCCTCATTACTTTTAGAATTTTGTGAGAAGGATTTGTATGCCTGTGATGTTATTGGCCATTTCAAGATGCTCAGCCTGGCTCCCATGATAAGCTAGCACTGCAAGAATGGCAACAAAATGGATTTACAAAGATACCTGGATGTGTAAGGGTTGAGAAACATAGTTTTCTAAATGCAGCCCTAATTATCTAACCACATTAGCCTAACTATTGTCATAACTAGCAGTKATTAAAAAACTAACATGTATGCTTAACAATCCTACTATGTATGTACTAGTATTACTATGAATATTTAGAATATAAATACATTTTTAAGTGTTGATTGAAGTCCTTCCTACCATCATTTAAGGTCTCACTATTACATTGGCCAGGCAGTTAATGATACTATCCTGCATCAAAGCCCAAAATGGAGAGCTGTTTACATAATCTACCATCAAAAGTCCTAAAATTCTATACTACCAAGGTCAGGGATTTTAAAATGTCAGGGAGATGAAAATAACTGGCTGTGATGATGGTTTCTGTAAGACTCTCGCATTTTTGTTTCACCATCAAGTTAAAATGCCGGTACTCGCATTGTGGTAGTGTCCCGGATTCCTCGTGTTACTGTTGTTTTCTGTGCATACATCCATTCAAAATAGCACCAAAATCTGTGTGCAGATATGCTTGAACTATAGTAGAAATGCTCAAGCCAACGAATTTAAGAGTAGCTTTGGTGCTACTACAAACCTAGAAGAACTCAATAGCTTATATTTTTATGCTAACTTCAAGATTCTGCTTTATCATTATTGATATGTTTCTGTTGTAAAATGGACCAACTCATAAATATTGCAAGGTAACCATGAAAAAAATTGCAAAACATTCACAAAGAGCATAAATTGTTCTCTCTTAATAAGCATAGTTTAGTAATGTCCTTCTGAGTGCACCATGGCTGTGATTGTAGGTCAAGATAATTTGAAGCACTCTAAGAGAAATCTTTCCCTTATTCTTCTGAGATATATTTCTCATTAATGAAATGTCAAAGTCATTTAGAACCATATAAGTCAATGAACTCTTTATGCCCATGATAACTAGTAAGATAGTCAAAAATTCTGTTTTTTATTTTTTATATCGAAAAAGTTGTTATATCTTAGAAGAGAAATGGTATAAATTATTCAGCTTTTCTGGTAATGACATTATGAAATATTTTGGGATTTTCTCAATTTTCTTGTTTTTCTTAGAGCACAAATAATACCTAGATTTCATTGTAACAAGCAAAAGGAAGCCACGATATCTAAGTTTGGCTCCTACCTAGGAAATCATTAGCATGAAGTATTTATGTGTCAGTAAGTGTGTATATATATATATATATATATATATCAAATATATATATATATATATATCAAATTCAATTCTAAAAGGTATCATGAGAAGTATTTCCAAAAAATAACATACTATACTGTGTACAGCTCTAGTCATCTATCTTCAAGAAAGATGAACTCAGACAACAGATTCAGAGGACATTAACTAGGATGCTCAGAGAACAAAGTGTCTGTCTTAAAGGAAGACACGGGGCAAGCCTGGTTTGTTTAGCCTTATAAAAAGAGGAGTTGGGAGGAGACAGCAAGCTATAAATTCGCTGAGGGAAAGGAAGGAGACCTGAAGGATGTTATRAAATGGTAAAGACTGTAAGGGAGATGAGATATTGAATTAAACCATGCATTTGATCAAGAAAAAGTAGATGTAAACTGGCCATTATCAGAAAAAGGTTCTGAACCACAGATGAAATCAGATTCTGGAATAACTGTCCAGGGAGAGTTGTAAGGAAGAACAACTAACTGTCTTCAGAATAGAACTTGAGAAACTTACGAAAGTGATGATATGAAAAAATATTTGTGATAGTTGGTAACAGAGGTCAAGTATCTAGCGATCCTTTCCAATTCTGTCTTCCCTAATAATATATTCTGACTTCATTGAAGAGTTGAGGAATTTTTGGAGAACTCAGGCACCATGGTGATGAGCTCTGTAGAGAGCCCAAAGGGAAAAGAACAATTCTGCATTCAGGGCTTATGTTTGATGGCATATAGTAAATGAACCATATTGGCTGCTCACTGAATGATGGGCATATAATGAAATATTGAGTAGCTACATCATCTGACATGTGTCAGCCACCACAAGCCTCAATGAGGCAGGAGGCATTTGGAAAAAGTAGTGCAGAATACACAAGTACAAGAGAACAGAAATACCGTTATGAAGGCAGCTTGAACGATGTCATTTCATRACTTTCAGGTGCTTGGTTTTGCACTCTTAAAATAAGTCATCTTTTTAATAGTTTTCATAACTACAGTATATAACAGTTCAGTTGGATATAGCGAATACCAGTCAGTAGCAGGTGCTGAGGGATGAGAGTAGCAGTGGACATATGCAGAACGATGCCTTATGTCTTCCAGCGATTGTRGCTTCAGAGCGCTCAGGAGTAGAAGGAGGCATATGGACTGACCTCTGAGGTGAACTTCTTCTAACAGCACCTATTTAGAGTCTGGGTGTATATTTGACCTCCACGGTACTGTGTAGTACTGAGGTTTTAAATTTATTTTAAACCTGCTGTCTGATTATTTAATTGRGTAGGTTTTATTTCTTTTACCATGTGAACTAGCAAATCCCTATCTTTCAAGATTTTATTGTTGCCTATCATATATCATCTCTTTTCAAACCTGAAGTTGTAGACAATTTATTCTTTTAAAGTGGAGACTGTTCTATACTTCTGATTACCTTCCTCTCTCTTTTTCTGTATCTTTTATAGTTCTACTGTATTACTTTTTAAGTTGGTGGTATCAGAATTTCATTCAATATACAAGATAGAAGCATACCAATGATAGTCTATATTTTCTGATTTGTTCTCAGTTCCTTCTTCTAATACTTAACATTACTTGTCTTTCTGAACATATAATTGAGATTTTCAGAGAACTATCTGAAATGATGCTAATATGTTTTTCCTGGTAAAACAATTTGAATTCAACATTGTAAATCTACTGTTTGCAATAATGAACAATGAATTTCATCTACTATTTTATGCTGAATAATTTTRTATCACCTGCAAATTTTTTACCTCACTACTCACCCTTTTCCAATTCATTCAGAAATATATTGAATAGCAGTATTACAAAATAGATGCTATGTATTGCCAGAGGGCCCTATGGCAACTATCCTCCATTGTGAAAACTGGCAATTTTCTTCTGTCTTTGTTTCTTAGTTTTTAATTGCTGTTAATCCACAAGGGAACTATTCTCTCTTATTCTATGGAAGCATTCTTTCTTTAAGAGCTTGATCAAAAGCTCCTTTGAAAATCCAAGGACAAAGTATTGACCACACTATCCACACACTTGTTGACTCCTTTGGAGAACGGTAGTGAGCTGCATACCTTCTCCCTACAGAAGCTGTGTGACTTCTCCACTCTCTTACATTTATCCAAGTATCTGCCAGTTCTACTTCTTAYTCTAATTTTAAGCTATTTGCTTGGAAGTCACAATTACTTATCTGTAGTCCCTTGTATACTCTGTGGAGTCCCTCTCAAAGGCTAGATTGCATTTGCTAGTCTCCATTCCTTTCATGCTGATGAGGATTTAAGTGGCAGGTTTCATGACACTGCTGTTAGTGTATATTTTGCTTCCTACTAATATGCATTCAAGTTCTCGCTAAGTACTCAAATGTATATTTTACAGGACAGTACAAAACAGTTTTTTAAAAGTTGCATTTTTTTCACCTACTTCATAGAGATGAAAGAGATTTCATCATGGTGTAATCAAATATATTACTCAGCCAACATGATCTCACCTGCAGATTTTGAATATCCTTAAGATTTTCTTTCGTACAAATGATCATACTCAGTAATAGCTAGAGGAAGATGAAATGTGAATGCTGTCTTACTGGTTATGAGAAATCATGCATGATTTATTGGGTATCAATGGATACTTAGCATTTACCTATCACTGTATTCACTACAGATAAAAAAAACACACAATAATCAATACAAGTGGAAAGACATCCTTTGGTCACCATTTCCCTCTGATGTAATCAACAAAAAGGATAACAAAGCTTTATACTCTCATTATCTTGTTTTTCAGAGTAAGCAACTATCCACAGGAGCTTTCACTTTTGTTAACACACATGTTTTCAGGAGAAGCAGGCAGCATGAATTTTACTAGAAGCACAGTTCTTGTAAACAAAAACTTTTTATTCACATAGGGAATAGTTCTCAGTTCCTCTTAGCCTACTCACACTGACCTATGTTGGATCAGTGGYTTCAAATACAGAGGATTTTTTTCCCCTTTTACTTGTTTGTTCTGAGTCACAACTGTCTACGTTTTAATTTTCATGCACCTTGGCCATCATTAGCTGCTTTTATTTACACATACACTGTGCTGGCCAATCCATTACAARTTAACTGCAAGCGATATGCAGAATTCTTTTGTTTTTGTTTTTATTTTTTTTCCTAGCTGGGAAATATCTTTATATTGTTGAAATGACTTGAGCATTTTCCTGAAGAAAGGTGCTTCTATGCTCAGATGGGCTCGCTTGCTTTATTTAAAGAGAAAATCAAACAGATGGAACATAAGTCTTACTTCGTTTGTTGTTTTTGTTTTACCTTCCCAGTGGAATGCCCCCTTGTAACCAGAGGCATAGTGTGGGTGGCGGTAAAAAAAAAAAGCAGCCTGAGTTTTCTTACCTCTGTATCTGGTGACTGACACTTTTCAGTGAGAATAGCTCATACTACCAGCTTTTTTAACAYCTTGCATGCTAGGTTATGTTTCTTGCTGCAAAGAAAATGCTATCTAAATATTATTTAATCACACTTTATTTCAGGGTAYTCATAATAAGCTTTCTTCTAAAACTACTTAGTACCAGCAAATGTTTTAAAGCATGAGTGTTAAATATATACACTAGACTCTTTTTTTTAGAAGGTGTCTTCAATATTGTTTAGGGTCACAGTGAAGTTGCCAAATCCAGAAAGCTACAGGTTGCGGCAGATTGTATTCTCTGCTTTTGGAAAAAAATCTCTGACTTTACAATCTACAATGTTTACTCCTTTAGTATTTTTAAAGTGACTTTCTGTGCATTCCTGCAATGCTAATTCACCCATCCAGTTACTGGACACTCAGTCATCCACAGCTTCAAACTGCATCTGTCCATCCTTTGTCCTTGAAGTAAGCACACCAAAGACCAGGAGTTTTTCTGGAGTGGCAGCAAAATCCATGACATCCTACAAGAAAAGCTTCTTTTTTCCCATCCTCTTGCAGATCTGGCTGTGTCTCCAATTCCTACTCTTCTCAGCCATCTCCTAGTGTCTGCTTATGAAAGTGATCAGAAGGGGAGCAAGTCTCTCCTCTCCCTCGGGCTCTGCCTGACCTGAGAGTGTCAGAACAACGAGGACAGGCAGCCTCACTCCCTGCTTCCCAGTTGCTGCCTCATAACATGGAACAGATGATGGACAATGAACAGTACAGAAATTATCCACTACACCTCCATGACATCTGCTTCCAAGATTMTTTCATGCCTTTTATGAACTATGCAGTCGAGCATTCAAAAATAATTTGCTGGTTCTTTATCAGTGATACTTCATTACTGTGTCTGTGCATATAACAATATGTCTATGTTCCAGATAAAATACTTTGAGGTATCAGATGTTTCTCATTCAGATTCCCTGAGTGGAATTCTAGAGGAAGCCAGAGTGAGAACTTCCRTAATGCCATTAGTCATGTGCGTGATCATGTGGTCTGGACTTTCTACAAAACYCTCCAAAGAGAAGCAGAAAGATTTGTGTTGTTTCTGATATGCTTTAGATCAAACTCTTCTGAATATTTCCATATTATTGCATTTCCTGTAGGAATATGCACAATTTTATGATTGTGCTACTGCTTGTCATATTCCTATATGGAAGTGCAGTCAGATTTCTTTACCTGCTGCCCACATTTCTTGCTAACCTCATCAATCACACAGTTTCAYCAACTGTAACAGAAATTGTGAATTCTCATTGTTCAAACAAGGTCCAAGTTGAACACAACTTTCTAGTGGTCTCAAGACAGTTTATTTTTTTTCACTGTCACTTATGAAAAAAAGATTAACTGCCACTAAGTTTCCTTCTTGGCTCCTGGTACATTTGACTGAACAGTTACTCCTCCTTCCTATTGTGTGTCTTCAGAGAAACRCTATCTGTCATGGTGCTTATCTTGCCAAAAGCACTGCTCTGCCATTGAATTTYGGCACTTGAAGTTGGTGCTGAAGCAACCTCAGTTTCAGTGTCTCTGACACCTTTGCTGTTCAGCCCAGCCCTTCAGTCCATTGCTGCTCCCCGAGAACAACTTCCTCTTCTTCTATTTCTTCCCRTGACAATGCTGCCTCCTTGCATGTATCATGTTTCGTTGCGTATTTGAAATGAAGTATTTTTGTATGTATGTAGTATTCTAGAAACACAATTCCATGTTATCCAAGCCTTTTGTTCTTCTGTTTAGTTCAGAAGCCTCCAAACGTAGTTTGCTGAGGTGTTATCACTACTTTTCATCTTCACCTACTCATACAGGGTGTAAAGAATGTAAGGAATTCTGATTCTTCACTTGGCCACATGCCAGCTSTAGATCTTTCAAGGTAGCACTTAGGTGTCAGAGTATTATTTTAACAGAGTATTATTTAAAAATGTCTGACTCTCCTCTTYGCTGAATGATAAGTGGGGTTAAGAGAAGAATAGAATGGATCACACTTCAAGAATTCAAATCGATTATTGAGCAGCTGTTGTTTAAACATCATGAAGAGAATGAACTTGTTACTGGATAATGTGTTTTATTGTGAAGAATTAAGACATTCTATCTATAATTAGTGTTTCCTCTGTAGAGTGTGTGGTAACAAAAACCCTGTTATCTTAGAACACCACTGGTCTTGGAAGGAAGCGTTGGGTTTACATTCAGCTACATGTGCCTGCACACAGTGGAATCTGTTCTACATTCAGGCAAATTTAATCTAGAAGTCTGTCCAGGTAGTGTRACTAACTGCTGTCTGGATAAATTTATTCCGTAATACCTTCTTAGGAACGCTTGCATAGAATTTCTGGCATAGTCAGAAACACCTTTTCCTTGAATCTATGTTCTCTCTTCATCTGTTATTGTCTATCTGCTTCCAGCACCTGYCTTTTTGACTATAGTTCCTGTCCTCTGCAGTGCACCCACAATCAAGTGAAATGTTTATTTTCTGATAAGACTTTTGCTTCAAGCACTGGAAAAGTCTAAGCAAGCTGTTCTGTGATGAGCAAACAGAAGTCCACAAGGACCAAGGCTTTGAAAGAGAGATATAATGAGGCAAAACTTATAGAGATTATGGGAGAAACTAACYAGTAAAAAATATAAGAAGCCAGGAGCTTCCCTTTGACTCTGTCTATGCTGTTAGTACATTTTCAGGTTCCTTGCCTGAGGTAACAGCATTTGCTTCTACAGAAATCAGTTGTTCTCTGCTGATTTATTCTAGACCTGTTTACAAAGATGAGTGAGGACAAGAGCTTAAGTGTCGGTATGAAATGATTTATATCTATTCTCCATGCAAAGTCAGTAGAAAAGACTTAGGAGCTTCCAAAGCTCCTGAATGTGGAGACTAGGAGATGGTCTCCAGGAGCTCCAAGAAAAAAAGCTAAATCTCTACCTYATTTTGTAGTAAGCACTCTGGGATGCAAAATCAAGCTTCTCWTGAGTGCCTAGAGTACACACTCCTGGACTTGTGAGACTCTTGCAAGAAGTTGAGGAAGAAGGCTATTMTTCTAATATCTGCATATAAAAGAGGAGGGTAGATAGGACTGTCCTATCTATGTCCAGTTAGTGCTACTCTCCCTGATGAGAGAGAATTGTCCTTTTCTGTAGGTTAGAGTCCAGCTCGGTAGAAACACAGCTCKGGCAGAAGCACTCACTGTTAGACTGGAGGACTTGCACAGACCATGGGAAGCTTCCCTTTTGTCTGAGGGCATTTAGACCCACCACAGCCCTTTACCTCAGCCTAGGCATGAGGATAATTCAACCTTCAGTGAATAGTCAATAATGCAATAATTATGGGACCTGGGAGAGTAAGTAGGAACAAACGTCTATCTGTAACTTAGTGTTGAATAGGTCTGGATGAGAGAGGACAGATATCTTACATTTAATCGCTGCAGAATTCACCTCTGCAAGTGGTGCAGGTACAAATTTCCTTAGGATGAGAAGATTGTAGAATCCAGATCTCACGTTCCCTGTCTTGGTGCCCTCATCATTAGGTTATTAAGCAAAAAATATGACACTTAGCTCCTAGGGAAAAAAAGAGTGCCTGGGCAATTCTGTTAGAGGCATGTTGTGCACCAGCATAGAGTATTCCAAGCCCCAAAGAACATACATCTTATGTGTAAACTTAGTACAGAATGATGTGACTATATATTAAGAAAACAAATAAGCTTCTAAGCAGAGATAAAAAATCTATCTAAGAATTTCCCTGAGACTAATAGTCTTTTCTCAGAGGAATAATTTTCAAAGTTAGCGACTCCCTTATTTTCTGGAAATCATATACTCACTGTGTTTTTATTTCAATATTATGTCATCCTACAAATGTCTTGCCGTGTGTCATGTTGTATCTGATAAGGTTCATCGTATTTTAAACACCATCTAGAAACCTACCAAGAATTAATTTACATCTACAAGCATATCGCTTATTTGGGGACTAGAACAAAAGACTAGGTTTCCAAACCAAATTAAAAGAATGGAACAGAACAAGAAAACAGAGCTAAGTCATTACAAAGACCAACAGAGGGAATTTAGTTCATTGCAAAAAAAGTATCAAAGAGTAATCTATTATCAGGAAAATAGTGAGCTTTGAAAACAAATCTAAGGCAAAAATAATATGATATGTTCTTTTAGATATGTGCCTCATGCAAATAGTCTTCTGAAATTATTTTTCTAAGTGCTGAACAAAGACTGTGCTTTATTGTCAAGCTTTTGATACTGTATTAATAAGCCATTTCCTTCCCATTCAAATTATGTGTCCTGCTGTGGATGATGCTTTCTGTGTTAATATTAAAATGAAAATAGGACAAACTAGTTATAACTCAGTTATGGCTTTTGCCCACCCTTGGAGTCTTCACTCCTAATTATTCTGTGTGCCCTGCCTATCAAATCTCTTCACAATAGCAAACACATTCTGTGCATTACAGTGATTTTTTTTTAAGCAGTGCAGGTTTTTTTTAACCATTTGTAATTGTACTGTGTTGATAATATATAGACCTCTATGAACACAGAATAAAAAGGAGCATGTCCAAAGAAGAAGAAACCTGGYGATTCACTTTTTTCATAAACTAGCTGGCTCCATGCAGGGCAGGAAAAGCCAGGAGGCAGAGAGCAGGGGTGTTGAAAGCATAGCTGGTTTCAACACTGTAGCACCTGAGAAGTTTCCTGTAGTGCTTGAAACATTTGTGCATGTATGTAAACCAAAATCCAAACTTGAGTACGCAAAATGAAGAGAATAGTTCTGGTGAATGGGATGGAGTGGGAGATTCTTTGGCTTTCTTTCACCTTTTGGCTAAACTACTTCTCTGTATAAACTGAAGTTTTGAAATGGGCTTATATGCAAATAACAATCTGTCTATTTGAGTTGACAACCCAAATGCCCTGTAATGTTTGTTTCAAATTTATTTTGGAAGTAGAACCATGCTAAGACTAGAATTCTACACCTGMTTAGTTATTCTACAATGATGTGGGGAGGAAATTTAAACCTTTCACTTAGAAAGCAAATGTAAATAAAACCATTCCTTGGAAAAGCATCCCATGTTAGCATTGAAAAGAAAAGCTGTTACGGTTCGCTGGTGCAAATATTCAGACAACACTGAATCCAGCAGATAGCAATCAAGAGAGACTGATCCTTGTCGCTCAATAACTTGAATGAATAACTCGAATGTCGATCAATTTCTCGAATGAAAATAGAGATCTCGGTCCTTATAGCGGTGTGAAATGGGAAGCTTTGAAAACTGACATCAAACCTTCAGCGGTTTGTTCTGTCTGATCTTTTGTGTGTGTTCCTCATGGTCTAAAYGGCAGAGAAAAGTTTAAGGCGTGAAAAGGGAAAATTCAGCAGTAAGGAATTTTCCTGAAGATGCACACATCCATTCAGTGACGGAGCTGGTGCCCCGTTTGCACAGGCAGACGTTGTAAAGCTGGTGGGAAGGCACAGCACCTTCGGCTCTTTGCAGTGGTGTCTGAGCACACGTTGGCTGTCGGGTAAGCGTCACGCTGCGTYGGGCCCTCCCAGCGTCTCGGCCGCGGTGGGCAGCCTGACTTCTGCCGTTCGCACAGGACTGACGCTGACTTTTTGTGGTGCTTAAATAACTTTGCTTGTTAGGTTTTGGTTCCCTTTTGCTCATCCCTGTTGACCTCAATGTTTCATTCGATATTACTGCCTGTAGCGTTCTGGCACAGCCTATTGGAGTCAGTGATTTTTATTTCCATTTTTTACAGCTGACTCAGTAACATGCTCCATTGCCATTACATTTACATTAAAGAGGCTCTGTTAAATTATGGCATTTTTGCCCTGAATTTCTTATTGGACATAGTTCTGGAAGTCATCATCTTTTTGAATTTGTGGCTTAGGAAAGCTGTCAGACATAAATTTTTGGAGGCTGGGAAAATATTTTGGGGGACCATCACAACACTACTGACCTGTTTTTATATTTGTTCTGACATCTATTCTTGGCCATTTTGAGGGAAAAGATACAAGGAGAAGGTGATCTTTTTTCTGACAGAAAAAGCCATTTTATCTATTTAATCTGTGATGTGTATTACTTTTAAGCAGCTGTTGCAGATATCCATGGTCTTCATATTCACTGAAGTCTTTCTGTTCTACAAATCCCTTCAATTCTGCCTAATAAGGAGCATAATTGTCATCCAGCATGGATAGGAATATCCATGCTGAGTTCACCAGATTTGTAAAGGCAAGGTAGTTAATGTCAATTAGCAGTGAGCATAACTGAGGTTTGCCAGGCTAGTGACAGCTTAAGTGTTTCTCTTTCACTCATATCTTTCTTTTTTTAACACAGCAACTATCATAAAAGGAAAATAACTCAGTGATGCACTTATGAATTGGCTGTAAATAGATGGAAATATGTATTAACATATGGTGTCTGTTAATGATGGCTTATTTTTTATGAAGGAGTTCTATCATTTATCTGCCCAAAGAACCTCACCACAGAAGCATGACAAKGTCAACTGGGACACATGTTCCCTTCGGGTTTATTTTAAATGGTAGAGAGAATTGAATGTTATTCTCTTATTTTCTGTGGCTTAGCAGTAAATCTGATCTCTGGTCATATCTCTTCTCTGCACTACCCTTTTTTTCTTTCAGTGATTCAGTGTAATTTAGTTTAAATATGTAAAATAAATAAGGTTTACTGGCTGCTAAAACAAAACAAATGTCTTTTTTCCCACATACCAACCTTCACATTTACAATTAACATCCTTCCTAACAAAACAGAAGCTAGGGAACTTGTGTGGGGATTCAGCATTCCTGGCAGGAGCAGAGCTTTTAAATGTGAAGAGCACCCACTGGGCAGTTCAGGATCTAGGGCAAAGAATTGCCATTTCAGTCACTCATCCCTCTCTATTTACCAGTCTTTTATAGAAAAGTCAGTAGCACTTATTTGAAAGTAATTCTGTAACTGGGTGTTTCTGATAGATAGATAGGCAGAGCATTTAAATGTTGTCCCAGCCTTAGGAAAACGACTGACGGATATCCAATAATGGATAGTTGTCCTTTTCTGGCAAACAGTTCAGTGCAAATAGGAAAAGGAAAACACTGYGTATGGTCACTTGCCTCTAAAGAATGGCTTAATTTACTTAAAGATGGTTTCTGTTTGCACTGTTCCTATCCATCACTCTGAATTTTTCTAAATTAACGTGACTCATAGACCTCAACAAAACCAGGTATACATATAAGGGGTTACCAGCAGATCTTGCAAGCTATAGAGTTTAATTCCTCTACTCAACCAAGATATTTCTCTTTACAAATATGTCATAAATCTGCCTTTTCAACTTATATAAAGCTAGTGTGAGTTATCCCCTTAGTACAAATTAAGGAAGGTCTTAGCCTGTCTCTGGAATCTTTTGTCTGCAAAGCCCATTGTCCATTTTCCTGGGACTCCACATGAATCAGTTATATATGGAGTTCATGGAAGAATAAGGGTATTTTTAACTGCACACTGTGAAGGGTCATTTTTTAAAAATCCTGAAAAATTCATGTTCGATYGTGAATTACCTGCCATTCTCCCAAGGCCTGGTGGTGGCCCCATTAGTCATTCTGTAGAGCACCTTTGTGAGCAGCCTGTTGTGTCCCATGTGACTCCTTCTGAAGCAAGGTTTTGAACTGAGGGRTGTGGAGAGGCCTTTGGTGACAGGGATAGGGTGCTGTCTAACGCTCAGCATTTAGTCTATGGAAAGTAGAGCTTWTTATTAAAAATGTATGTTTTTTGCTACTCCCGGAACTCTGTTAATTTTTTGCATCTCATAAACTCAAGCCGCACATAGCAGGCAGTCATGCATTATTTGTCTATGGGCTCTCTGCATTTTTACTTTGTTCTGCAATACCAATATAGGAGGTTAAAATGGAAACCTGTGAATTATTCCTGGAGMAGCATTTTGGTGTCCTGTAGATACATGAATTAGTCATTTCCAAAACAAACTGTCTTTACACATGTTTACAAATGCATTCTTTTCTTTTCTTCATGGCAACAAGATAAAAAATCTTCCTCAAATGCTACAAATTACTGATGTCTTTGTAAATTAAATCTAACTTTTGAAAATGTTGTTTGATTTTGTGAATTATATGTAGTGTGGTAAGAGAAATTTTATCTTTCTACTGATTTATATTTTACTATAACATTTTTCTTTCTCTTCCAAACTCTTCATCACCTGTAAGTATTGTACAAAGAACTACAGGAAGTGTCTGGGTTTCCATATGTGTGTTTAGTCAGGTATTAGAGTTTAGAAATGCTATGAAGGTGTTCAAACTTCTCACCAGATCGCTGAATTTGAAATTCACTGTACAAAAGCTCTGTATTTCCATTCTCAGCTGGGCTGAAACTGCCTTTCCTCATGTGCATGAAGTATGTTGTTTTCTCCATGTAGCAWTGTTTGGACGAGGAATGTCAGAAGCTCCAAGAGTCAGAAACACCACTTGAGTATCTTCCACGATGCTGGTAGGG
This sequence comes from Rhea americana, assembly GCF_003343005.1. Taxonomy (NCBI): domain Eukaryota; kingdom Metazoa; phylum Chordata; class Aves; order Rheiformes; family Rheidae; genus Rhea; species Rhea americana. The sequence goes on from NW_028186756.1 coordinate 6,805,929, forward strand.
CAGAGCATTAAGTGGTGATAGCTCAAGTCTCCATTTCTTCCTAGGCATAGTCATAGTACCTGAAATGCTTACATGTATGAGTCAAGTGAAGGAGTCTCTAGGAACAAAGGAAAAAAAAATGGTGAAGAAGTGCCAAAGAAGTGCTAGTTTCTCTGTTCTGCTCTTCTGGCTTCAGGTCATGACTGTTGAAAGGGGCCTAAATTATTAAAGCACATGTCTGAAGAGTCAGTTTTCACTTTATTACCTCTAAATAAAATGTAATACTTTTTTTATAAGGATAAAAAGGGTGGATAGTTGTCTCATTTAAAAAGAGTGGATAGTTAAAACTAACTTAGACTAGAACAAAACAGACAAGTGTGAGTCCTYACCACCTTGGTACTGCACTGTAACCTACGATTTTATATTTCTGAAAGTGTTCAGAATATTCTATACTGCTTTTCAGTACCTTTTGTAATACCCTAGTCCAAGTCTGTTGCTTACAGGAATATATTCTCTTACTGGAAAAAAAAATCATAAATTCCTTATGATCCTGATTCATATTTTATCAGAATCAAGAAAAAAATGTATATAAAAAGTTCTGGCATGCAGTTTCCTTAACTCTCATAGCATTTCTATTTTTGTGAGGTGGCTTCCAGATTGTATAAACATAGAGCTTGGTTCTCCATATGAAAAGAGACAGGAAATGAAGAGTTTCTTCCTGGCAAGGGAAATACAAAAAACAGCAATTTTTTCTGTATTAGGTGCAACATTGCTTAATATATTTAGTAATACTTGAGAAAGATGGTGAACAGCCAGAGAGCAGATTTTGCAGATGGCATAGATATATTGTTTAGTCACCAGGAGAGAAGACTGATTTATGGTGTGTGGGAAAGGAAAGAAGATGTTCTTGCAGGTTTTTCCGGTTTCAATATCAATTATGTGGTGAAGTGCTTCTAGACTTGATGGCCCTGTGGTCTTACTCAGTACTGTGTGCTGATGGATGAGCTTCGCAAGGATCATGACAGTAAATGAGAGTCAGCATCGATAAATGATAAGTACTAAAACATCTATGCAAGAGGAAAGCATTGTGTATTAATTATTCAGCTCAGGAAAGAGATTTGGGTGTTCTTATAGACAGCTTAATGAAAACTTTAGCTGTAACCAGAAAACCAAAAAGAAAGACATTAAGAAGCRTAAGAAATGGGATAGGGAATAACATTTGAAAGATTATAATTAGACCTAGTTGGAAAATGTTCCTCAGTAATAGGTAATTTTGATAAAAAAAAGAACAAAAGGTTCACACATTAGTTGCCACAAAAATCATCAGACCAAAAATTTGGCAGTATTCATAGAGTCYAGTCAATTTTATATGTAACAAAAATGCCCCAAATTATTTTTAGAAGAGGCAACAAACTGGGTGCTTCATTAATGTTAATTTGAGTAAGAAAATACTTAATGGGGAGAACAGATTATACCACAATTTCTAAAATATTTTGTGCTGGGCGCTATTAAAGAACTGGACTACATGAACCACAGCATCAAGTTGTGTTCTAGTGTTTCTATATTCTTATCCTTTGCCTATGCTAAGTGAAAATCATTTACACGCAGAGCAGTATTTAGATGAAACTAGGGTCTGTGCAGTGTGCATTAAAAGGTGCCTCGTAGGTCAAGACAAAATGCTAGAAAAATAAAAAATATTGAACAAAATATGATTAAACTACAGGAAGTTTGCTGTATGTTCTTAAATGAAAGATGCAAGCATTTTCCAAATTTGATTAAATACGTACATACATACATACATACATACATATATATATACACACACTGAAGTTAATGATTATTCAGTGGTAAGTGTTATGGAACCAGCTCCCCGTTAGTGTAACTTCACTCCATTAGCCTCAGTAAAATACTCTCACTTCCATGAAATAATGTCATTTTTAGCTTTAATAGTTTTATTATTAGATATCTGCTTTAGGCTGTACTTCTAATGGATGCAGTGGTGTAAATTAGCTTAGCTGCATGGAGATCTTAATAATTTTAGCATTAAGGATCTGGTCTAGACTAGCTTGGACATAGAATTGCTGTTTGACCTTTTGACAGTCTGTGTATTAATTTCGCAGTGAAAGTACGTGCARCTGAGCAGAGAATAGAGCCTACTGCATTTGTGACAAGATTTTCCATGTGACAATGCAGAGGCAGGAAGGGATCACAGATTCCATGAACGAGTAAAGAACATTGTAAAACACAGATGAAATGGGAATAATCTCTGCTTAGCTCAGATAGCAAAATACATATGTTGGTGTTTATCTTATCCCCTCAACTAGAGAGACAAGAAGGTGTGTGGTGCTTTGCCTTCCTTCTGTCATTCTCAGCAAAATCTCATTTCCCTTTCCTATTAATCAYGGGCACTTGCTTTCCCCTCTCATTTGTTTGCATATTGCCCTCCCTCCTCCCCTCTTTTTAGTCCTAGCAGTTCTGTATTCTTTATGGCTCTTACACTCCATCTCTGTTGTTTTCTCCCTTTGCCTTTCTTTTAGACTTTTCTTTATTATTTTTCTCCTTTATCTTTTTCTTCCCTCTGTCTCTGAAAAGTTCAGTGTGCAAGTTAATCTAACAGCATGAAGCTAACTGATATGATCAGGACTTGTGAAATAGAAACTAAGCTCTCACTGACTTTTAGAGCCTTCTCGTGGCAAATCTCACATGAACAAATTGGTTCTTGACATTTGATCAGGTCTTCTTATTTCTTACAGCATGATTTAAAAACAATCTATAAGCCTGATTCTCCTCTTATCCTGGAAATGGTGAATATTTGTTTCACAGAACTTACTTCTCTGTAGAACTGTTCTTGATATGCTAGGCAAATGCTCRATGATAGGAAACACACAGTTGACCTGTTTCATTGTAATATCATATGTTAATGACMAGTTATATTCTCTTTTTCTGTGCCTATAAAGATTCAGGCTTTGGAAGAAGAAATAAGATCTTTTACATGAGTTGTRTAGAGGCAGAGAAAAGGCAGATAAACTTTGGGGCTCAGAAAACCTGGAGGTCCCTCAGGAGGGAAGGCAGTCTGCGCTCCCCAGCCATATTAGCTGCCTTATCTTGCTTTCTCTAGGTCTTTAGGTGRTTACAACCCAGCACTACTGCCATTCTAACAGCCTGAATATACCTGCCAGCTTGATGTCTGAACAGAGAAATTAGGCAACTATTGCCCCTTTAAGCACATAGAATAGGCTTTATCATGTGCATTGTAATAATTACTTCCTTAATTCAAAGAACCTAATTAGATTCAAACTTGTCCTATTAGGAAATGGTGTAGAAAGAGTCAGATCAGAATAAGGGAGCCCCTGTAAGCCATCGCAGGAGACAGCGCTGCAGCCCTGGTGTCCGTTTCTGGGCCTGACACGTGAAGCTCGTGCCCGGCTCTGCCCCAGGCTGCCTGCCGGTGGGAGGGCAGAGCCTTTGCTCAAGCTCAGCAGTCCTCTGCTCTCTTCCAAGCGAAGAGCTCTATGGACTGCGGCCAGGCCCAGAGCAGATGTCTACGGGTGTCAAATCCGTGTRCAGGCGCTCAGGAAGGCTGCACGAGGCGCTCAGAGTATAGCTGAGCAAAAACTGTTTTGCTGGAAGGAGGCAGGAGGCTGGCTTGAACTTTTGTTTAGCTCACCCCGTGAGAACTTCACAGCGTATTTAGCAGGGTGGCTCCAGCCATATAGCCGCACAGCCCTGCGCGGGGCGCGCCGCGCTGGCTCGGCGGCTCCAGGCGAGGGCACGGGCGTGCGGGCTTGGCACCGTAGCTCRCTGGGATCCTGAAGGGTACAGCCAGTTTCCAGAGTGTCTTTCACTCCTGATTTTAGCTGTAATACTGAGCTATTTCTGCTCCTTCATCCCTTATTTAGAGAATGGCATTGACCGTGCGCATTTCCAGCCACTGCAGCAAGCCTACTGAATTTACTGACACTTCCCAATGTACATAGAGTATCAAAACCGTAATGCCCTCATTCTGTCATATTTGCTTGAAATGTGTATTTGTGAATTAGGTGGCTTTACCCTGACTAGATAAAGTATAAAAAGCAGAATTAAATGTTCCTCAGTGTTCAGACAGCTTCACCCTCTGAGTACCATTAAAAAATAAAACTAATTGCATTGAGATCAGAGATAATTATCTCAGATGCATGTTAATATTATTTTATGTGTCATTTTATTGAAGATAAATTTTGTTGTATTGGCACAGTGGTACTTTCTAAACCTTATATGCTAATAGAAATCTTGTAAGAAGAGTAAAGGCTTCAGAAAAGAMTAAATAAATAGGAAAAAAACTGAATGGCAGACCTGCTAAATAGCAAGCTGCACATATTTATTATGCCACAATAAAGTCAGTACTAGAAGGGCTTTATATATTCTCCACCAGAACAGGTACAAGATATTAAGTTGGTGCCATAACCACCAAAATCCAGATGTTTGCCTGGCTGTAGCATAAAATGGGATGTTACTGCTTCCATTTCAGAAGGAAATTATTCAAGCTTTGTTGCGCGGTACAGTCTCTACTAGTAGAAAAGTACCTATGTATCATTTAAACAATTTCCTTTGCAATAAAAAAAATGGGTTGTTTTTATATTGATCATCATACGAGGTAACTAATGGGTAAAAGCATTTAGTAGCAACAAGTTATTAAGGAATTGAAGTCACTTGTTTTGTGTAGGTAAAACCTGTGTTCAACATCAAGCCCCTAAAGATAGAAAGGGTGATTCCTCCCCTTGAAAGAGAGCAGAAGGACAGATGAGCTGAGGGCTGTCATTCCAGTCTAATATGTGCATTGAACTTTGGTAGATAACTCTGGGAACTTTATGAGGTGAAGATGACATCTATCCTCTTGTATTCAGTGGCAAAACGTCCACTTTTTACATTGTGGTTGAATTAGGCTGTTGTTATGTATATCTTTTCCTACTTGTGAAAGTAGGAACTATGGGTATATCTCCTGAAACTTCCATGTATTCACTTAATCTGGCTCTAAGATTCAAGGAGCTTCTTAAAAAGCAGTTACAAGTTTAACTCGCTGTAAGTCCCCAAATTGAACAGCAGATTTCTTTTTTTTGTAGGAGAGATTTGCTGAGCAGCAGAGGAAGATCTGCTGTTCTGAGGTGTCGTATCTAGGACGCTCATTCAGATTGCTAGATGTGGTGGGTGTGATGTGATCTCACTGTGAAACTATTCATAGCAAGACGGAAAGGTAAGTCCCAGTTAGACCTCGAGCACCAGGGCAGTGCTGAGCAGTCTTCATGGAGGGGATGGCTGTGGACCAGCCTCCCACAGGCTATGGGGGTCTGAGATTCGCTGTTCAGCCATGCACTTGGTGTCCCCTTCCAAATCACTGTGTTGTTGGGAAGATTTTCAATTATATGACAGCTTCCCGTAATGTACCACTGTTGTTGCAGTAAAGTCTTTAATCTGGCACCTACAGAATTGACATGGACTTCAGTGATACAAGTTTGCGTCAAAACGGTGCAAATGGCTTATACTATCTTTGATGGGTGAATTTCATCCTTTCTCAGCAAAGAAAAGAAAAAAAAGTAGATAATGGACTGATATTTTTAGAAGAGTGGTCCCTACTCCCTGCATTTTCTTTTATACTTAACATGTCTTAGAATGGCAAGTGAAGGATATCAAATACCAATGAACAACAGTAACAATGCATACTTTACACTTCAATAGCTCTTTCTACCTGGGAATATCAGAGCTTGAAATAATAGCTGATGGAATCTAATGAACTATGAAAAAATACACACCTCCATTTTTGCAAAGAATGGAGTAATTCTGTAATTAATATGACTCATCCATATGGCTTTTAAAGAACTGTTTTAAATTACTTGGTTTCTCACTTTGAAATGAATGGCATGCACTTTTATGCATTTATCAAATTTATATTCTATTTGTGTTTAAGTTTCCCAGGAGGAAATTCTTATCTTCCTTACAGTTCTCAGTAAGCCCACAATTATGCAGTTATTGTGTGGATGAATTGATATATTTGATCAGTTGATATTGGAAAATGTTTTTTGTGTAGAGCCATCATAAATGTATAGGAAAGATAGTTATGGCTACTTTATTCATTTTATGAAGGATAGAAGTATGGATATGCRCAGCCAGGAGACAAGAAAGGCAGGAGTCCTGCAGCAGGAGTGCAGTCTGCATTGTCTTCCTATCTCCTTAGTACAAGACAGAAGAGTAAAATATGCATCTTTATTATTATAGAGAGCAAGTAATAAAAAAGAACGATTATTTACTTGCTGTAGGAAGTAATATCTGTGTCTTTCCAAACAAAGATTAATGATGTTGAATCTGTGAATAAGCTGTTAAAAAGCCCAGGCAGCAAAGTCTTTTTTTTTATGCATTGTATTACACACACTGTCAGTATGGAGCACAAGAGGTGGATGGAGAYAAGGCTATTCTTGAAGGACTGGAATCTCCACCTGCTAGATTATTTATCTTTCCTTGACTCCTGCAAAAGGGATGACTAGAAGTTGTAGGTTTCAAACCTATTTGGCTGCAGGGGCACCTTTTGCTTATGTGAGGGTCTTGGGGAAGAGTGCAGCTACGGGGCAACTTGGGTTTCAACATGTGAGCTGGAACACAGGCCTCAGGGGATCATTAAGATTGTATGTCCTTCCAAACTGAGAGCTTCTTAATGCCTAAGGCACTGCTTATCTGGRAAAAAAATGTGATTTATGACAAAATACCAGCAACTGGAGGGGGAAAAAAAAGGAGAAAAATGACTAAGTATTGTAAACTCATGAGACTTGTCTGAAAAAGAATAGTTCTTGGCGCTTACTCTGCTATAGTAAAGTGGGCATTTAGGAATGTTTTCCAAAACTCTGCTCAAAGCAAGGAAGGAACTTAAAAGTTGCTTACAAACACTTTTCATTTCTTTTATGATCACTGTTGAAGAGGTATCTCATGGTTCTGCTCAATATTCAGATACCAGCAAGACTTTTAAAGTGCTACATTTTTTCCCCAAGCTCTTTCACATATAAAAGAACATGTTAAAAAGATGTAGTGATTTATCTCAGTRAGTAATGGCAAAATGAGGTGTTACCCTCTGTAAGCAGCAACTGCTATAGTGGAGTCTAGATCAAAAAGCAATGGTTGACTAGGTAGAATCATTTTATATGCTTTGCCAGATACACCARTTGTACTTGCCTTGCACTGCCTTAGAGTGATCAACATTAGGATTTGCAGCACTCGGTAGAATCTCCACTGAYTATTCAGTAGAAAAACATTCCCAGCCCCATCATGGCAATAACTGCTAGGCCTCTTCCAAATGACTTCCTCCCTCTTCTGTACATCTCTTTAATCAGATGGAAAATATGAGATGTGCAAGTATCACTGCTACTCTAAGACTGCTGGATCTTTCACTTTGTGTAAATAAATCCAAATATTCCCTTTAATAGCTGGAGAGGATGCAGTTTTGCTGCTGTTGCGACATGTGACACCACTGAAGAATTTATCTGCCACAAAACCTGGGTTTTAAAAGGACAACAAATCACAAGTCCCATGTCTGTAAAAGCCCTATACATGAAGCTAGGTTAGGAAAGAGAGGAGGACCCATATCTTATGTATCTATCTGAGATTCCAGGATTAACTAAGTGTTGCTAGAAAGATGGCTATTTCAGGAGGAATTAGGGTGTAGGCACAGAGGATTTGGCACCAGACTTCAAGAAGGGAGGTGTGTGGAGGAGATTCAGAGCTCAAGGAGCKCTGAGAATTTGTGACTATGGCAATGAAGGAAAGGGGTGTAGAGGGCTTCTAACGCTATGTCTTGCTCCTAAAAATGGCTGTACATAAAAGAATATTTATCTGTTCTTTCCCTTGATTTTGACTTTTTCTGTCTTGATAAGAGCTTAAAGGCATGGGCAGTTAATACATTTGTACACAAGCTGGAAAACCCGTATGCATGTGACTTGAAAATATAAAGTAGAAACTACTTCAGTGGCCTCATTTGTTTCTAGTTCAGTAGGACTTTAAACTCTTAATTTAACTCAGAAAGAAGATTAATCTAACTCATAAAGACAGACATAAATGGTAATACAGACAAAGACAACTTGCTGAGGTGGGTGAGATGAATCAACTTGTGGTGGGGCTGATTTCTCCTATTAACTATGAAAAGAACACAGATGATTAACCTAGACAAGACGTCTCATGCTTAGGTAGCTACAGTTAAATGACATGGAGCCCACATGAATGACAAAATCAGACAGCAAAAAAACTCCAACTTTTATCATTGAGATAGTCTCAATCTGAACAGTCTGTGGAGGCAGRCAATAATGCTTACAGTTCATCGGCCAAATGACCCTCTCCTCTTATCACTGTAGTCTAAATCTCTTGCTGCACTGAACTAGATAGCACAATGCTGCCCTGTTTGGTGTAGAGATCGTCATTTCTCTACTGAATGTTAAATGGGGAGACTGGTGCACAGTTTTTAGGGACATGTCAAACACTGATTCCAAGGGAGCAGCTTTGCTTAAAATTGATTGTGCTGTGTGACCCACTTTATTCCAAAGGCAGAGATAGTCCAGTGCTCCTTCTGTCATCTGTACTATCAGAAAGCACTTGGAGCCAGAGTCAGTTAATAAAGAAGACAAGACTTGTCTGTTCTTTCAATTTAAGGTCATCAAGGAGTCCCATCACTGTAAGTCTCCTGTTCAGGATGGTCCTGTTCATATATTTGGGACAGACAATAGTTCATCTCATTCTAGATGTGAAAAACTGATTCTGTGGTATTTTTCATCTTTTCTACCTATTTTTTCCTATTTAAAAATAGGTTCACTGTAATTTTTTTGAACATGATATTGCTCATAGTAGAGGAAATTAAAGCTTTTGGAATACAATATAGTGTTTTCATATTAACAGAGGAGGAGGAGGTTATTTAAAGCTGTGGTCCCCAATGTTTGCTGKTCCAAGGGAAACAGTACCAAGTAAATAACATGTTATTGGTAGTGTATTCTCCTGCTGCCTGAAGGTTAGGGACCCACATTCAGAATAATGTCTATTCATCTGGTAGAATTTTACTCCATGCCTCCTTCTGGTATCTTCAAATGTGATGGCAAAGAGAGATTCTTACTTGTCTGGCCAGTTAGGTGGTCCCTTAAAAGAAGGCAGTGCTGGATTTTGCCTCCCAAGTATGTGTGTTCCTCATGAGCAGTGGAGTTGATTTCCCTGGGCAACTCAGCACAAATAATGATGAAAAACACCCTTTGGAATTTGTAGGAAGCTTCTGATCTGTGGTCCTTCTAGTGGCAGCAGTATCAGCAACCCATATTGTTTGAGGGCCTGCTCTGAAAAGTTAGTTCTTTTCTAAGAGGCCCCACAGTTGGGTTCCTKTTTAGCCTCCAATACCAAGTACTTCCTCTTGTATAATCATTTCAACGTTTATCTTCCTATATGTCCTTGTTGAAAGACTTTACATGTACTTTAATCTTTTCTTTAATAATAGCAACAGTCTATTCAGCGTAATAACTGAGATCAGACGATTAGGGGCAGACTCCAAGTGTTCCCTCAGGAGGAGATATGTTGAAAGTAGAGCATGCTGTTCACACTTTTCCAGYCAGCTCAGACACTGAGTGCTCAAGAGTGAATTCCTTAGCTCCATGATTTCTACCAATCCATTGTACTTCTTATGAGATTAACAAMATTTTGGGGAACATAGGTGCCGATGGCCTACGTCAACCAAGTGGGACTAGCTGAAGGCACATGCTCTGTAGRGAGTCCCTTAGGGAAGCAAAAAGGCAGGGGCCCTGCTATCTGCTTTAAGTCAAAGCCCACCGAGGCCTGACAAGCGGAAGTGGGATGGCGCTTTGCTCTGGGGCAGCCCATCTCCACGTGTGACCGAGGGGTCCCTCCCCAGGAGGGCATTGCTGCCTTGCCTGGTGGCCACAACCTTCTCTTTCAGGCTCCCCACGTCCATCCTTTGCTTTCCCTTGGCAGTGGCAGCCTGGCCCATCCCCAGCCGCTCTCCTAAGCCTTGGGGCGGCAAAACTGAATTCCGAGAACCAGCTCTGCAATCCACATAAGAAATCAGTGGTGCTAGCCTGATTTACTTTAGCTTAGGGTATGGCCCCATTCTTTCAGTGTTCATATTTCGTTAATTTAGAAGAAACTATTTATTATCTATATAAGGTATTATTAAACTGGAATCTCCTATGATGGCAAATGTTCTAGAAATGTTATTCTGAAATCTCAAAATGCTGGCGAGTCTTGCAAAGTTTTATTAATTTTGCTCAAAGCTTTCTCAGCTTTTAGTGTGGCAGTTTCACAAAGCTAAACTTAAAGGATTAACACAGCTCTCCTCATAGTACTCTGTTTACCAAGTGAATGTTGGTCAAAGGGAGAGAAGTGGACAACTTCAGACTTTTTATTTCAGTGCTACTTACAGAACAAATATCCATTGGCAGGGTAAGGGCCTGAAGAAGAAGAAAAGAAGCTTTCTGCCTATTGTGCAATAAATCAAAAGGTTCCAGTGAAATTCTTTGAGTGTTAGAAAAACTGCTTAATCTAGGATTTCAAAGAGTGATCAAAACTATTTTCAATTATTCCTGACTTGTACTTGTATCATTCCAGATGGACTAGAGGTCTTTTTCCCTAGTACATTCCTTTATTTAAAAGGAAATAAAAAGAAAAGAAAGCAGTGAATTTCAATGATCAGAATCCCAATCTGTGGAAAATATGACTTTAGTTCTTCCTCTGGAAAGTCTGAATAGGACCAAGTAATTACAAGTTCTTCACTAATAAAAAGCACAGGAAAAAAGAAACAATAACAGAACATTTTCAGAAATTGGATTTCTGTTATCTGTAATAATAAAGGAAGCTTATCTATTGTAAAAAGAGCAAGCCTGATTCTAATGCAGCACAAATATTTGCATGATAATGTTATATATGTTAGATGAAGACAACGTATTGTTCACAGAAAAGAGGGGCAGCTGTGKCAAACCTTGGGAAAATACGAATTTGTGAATGCAGCTTTGTGTGTGTCCCAAGACTCTACGGCTAGTTTTCTTTAAATGTACATTTACTGTTACAAGTCCAATTGCCATTAATTACAGATGCATAAACTCTGAGGGAACAGAATGGGTATGTGAGAGTTGTTAAGTATCTCTCATCTTTCAGAATAAGAAGTCCAAAATGGAGAACACAACGATATGCCTTCCTGGCTCACTACTTTGGACTATTGACTATAAGAWTTAAGAATTAATGCCTAAGTGTATTGACAAAGCAGTTTTATTGCACAAATTATGCATTTTAATCCCCCAAAGAACTGGATAGTGAATTTTCAAAGATTTCTTTTTTTGATATGAGTGACTAAAAATGGCAAACTGCATTCGTTCTAAGGCACAGAAATGAAAGTGAATGAACAATATACTGCATTGTTTATAGTGCTGATTCATTATTGCTATAAATGTTGATTGCTTAAGAGGTCTACARAACAGAGTGGCTGCACCCTCAGCCTCTATAAACTATTACAGGGAAGTTTATGAGGCTAACCACTATTTACAGCAGCTGAGGACCTGGATCCTCTTACTTAATAACTTCTAGTATTCTTAAGATAGCATTTATATGTATATATTTTTTACCATCAGACTCAAATTTAATACTTAAAAATGTCTAAGATATAGACCTTTACAGGGATCCCTGAATGATTCCATTCCTTGGTTTAGATTTTTTACCAGAACTTAAAAAGAGTGAGTTCTTTGAAGGACTATTTGAAATACTGCATTTAATGTACTTCTGTTGATCCAAGACAGGTGGGTAACAGGACACCTGCAATGTTAGAAATATATTGTGGTGTAAGATGTATCTTATGTTTTATATATACAGCTTCTAAACAGCTACCTCTTTGCTGGAAGTAAAAAAAAAATGTGTGTGGGATCAATGTACTCACCACCTCCAGAGCAGGGGCAGGCAGGGGGGAACAAGGCACATCATTCACAATCTAGTAACCAGGAGCAATTGCTTACACATCCCATTTCCATAGAAAGCAGAAAAAGTGAAAGCATCAGCCTTAGCAACCACAAACTTTGGAAGAGTACAAAATCTAAACTGGAGTGGAATTGCAAGCCTGGCCAGTGAATAGATTTTAATGGGTTGATCAAATGAAAGCCAGCTTAAAGCAATGGCAGTGAAATTGTGGCTCCACTGCATGAAATGAAATTGTGCCATAGATTCTTGTAGCACATAGTTATGCATTTATAAGTCAGGTATCTGTTGCATGGAAGTCCTCAGATTGCTAGGCATGATGTGTTCACATTTGTTACTGACGACTGCCTGTGGAAAACTGTGGCCTTTCTCACAGGAAAGCCCAACACAAATAATCAGATTGCATAGCATGCAGGTGGGATCTGATATGAAAAATATTCCAACACTATATTCAGTGGACAAAAGAATTATTGCAATATCTATAGGATACAAAAAAGGAGAGGTTACCAGAGTATGGAGAAGAGAGAGAGAAGAAAGAGAGAAGGAATAAAGGTTGAGTGAAATTTCCTTCCCTCCTCAGAGTGCCAGGTTCTTCTTTCAGCAACTGTCTCCTGCTCAGAGCCTTTTTGGCTGACCTGCTAGTATAAAAGCTGTCTGCAATACCCAGACTGACTTCATGCAGAAGAAAGTGAATTGAAAATAACTGGTAGGCTATGAACTATTGCTGAAAGGATTCTGTAGGACAGAAACACAGAGGGGCTGAATCAACTCACCGAGAGAGAAAATTTAGGGGCTGGGATAAACAAGCTATAGCTTTCTTTTCATTGCATTCTATATATTTCATCTTCTCTTTTTTACAAGGATCCAATATTTTTTCCCCACATACAGAATAGCCCCCAAGGTCTCTTCTTAATTACAAAAAACAAAATGATATACTATCCTAAATGTATACACCACATTCTGATATTGGAATGACATATGCCAAGGAAAGAAGCAGTAGAATATTGCTATATTTGGATGAAGCTATAAGACCATAAGCATTAGCTTTGAAAAACAATTACATTTAACATTTCTCATCAGTAAATCTCACTAGACTCAGGTAAAAAATGTCGTACTCCTCATTTAATGATGCAGAAATGAAAGCCTGGGGACACAGGTAAGCCTTGTGCAACATCACAGGCAGAACTAAAGAGAGAACGTTTATGTCTCAGTTCCCAGCCAGTGAGCTCTTAACTAGGCCCACTGCATCCCTATCTAGAGGAAATAAATAAATAAATACAATAATATGAGCAAAGTGCTTGGTAGTTCAATTTTAGGCATTCACTATGAATTATCCATTAAGACTCTACAGCTAAGAATTATTCCCACACATTATTTGGAGAACAAGAAGAAGCTATGGAAAACATAAGCCACTAGCAAACAATTTGTAAACACTGCATTATGGAAAAGGAAGCCATGTTAATAATTAAGAATTATCCACTCAGTTCTGGTAAGTAGCTTAYGAGTTAGATAGGATGGTAAATATGCTCTCAGAAAACAGAAGCTAAGAACTACACTGCTAATTAAAGTGTGAACTGTAGTAGTAGGCGTTTTCCCACTGTTATTGTCTTTGCACATAAGCCATGCTTATGTCTGAATTGCAGTAAGTCTAGTATATCTTTAAGGCTGAGATTTCTCAGCTGCCCAAGAGAATTGCGTGTCCGATTCCTTTCGTCAGCCATCAAGAAAGCAGTGTATGTATTATTCCCCTTTAGAAGTTCCAACAAATAGGCATTTGCGTAAGCTCTTTGAATAATCAATGCTGAAGTCTTCAGCTTTCTGCTAGGTCTTTTTAACATCTTGACAGTTGAGACAATTATGATCTACCCTTTTTCCTCACTATCTTGCATAAAAAGACAGAAAAACACACTTCCGTGCATTTTGTGTTGTTAGATTGCCTTTTGATTCACTGATGATCAAAATAAGGCCCTCTGAAACCTTCGGAAAAACCTAGAAAATTTGAAATGCTCTTCTCAACTTTTTACCCCTTCTTCTTTCCCTCCCTCCCCCTTTCCCTTGTAAGGGAGCATGTTAGCTGAATAATATGAGGTTTTCGTTGATACTTAGTGTGTGTGTGTTTCAAGTTGAAAATCATTTGAATGGAATTAACAGCAGAATCTATGAGAGCAGTAAAGCTTAGGTAAAGTTTGGCTCACTTGGGTGGATCAYTGAGTTTGTGAAACCCACCTGAGTGGTTCAAGGCCCAGCTGCCCTGCTGCTGGGGAACTTGGCCACTTGCAGAAGAAGATAAAGGCAAAACAAAGACTTAGCTGAACAGTCCGTTGTCCTGCATAGCAAGAATACCATCAGCAATATTCAGGTTTACTTCAGTTTTAGTGGGAGAAGCAATGAACCTGACCTTATAAGGAAAACCTCATCCTCCCACAAGCAGGAGAAGTGACAACAGTTAAGATTTTGGCCAAAATGGTAAGCCAAAACATCACATCACCAGGTATTCAAACATTAAACCAGAATCACTAGAATAAGATTTTCAGTCAACTTGGAGTACACTGACTTCAGATTTACATGAATGAGCATTCACTTTCAGTGAGAAAACTCCCAAAYGACATTTTTAAGGGCAGCTAGGAGGAAATCACCATCTCTCCTCCTTTCCAGCTCACATCTCAGCGAGTTCAGTGGCTGCCTGGGTTAGGTCAGCTCCTGGTCACGGCTGCCCTGGTGCCAACTCCGGGGAATGCCWCTGCAGCCACTCAGCTGTAAAGCTAACAGTTACTCTGGGTTTATGCCTGAATCGCTCAGCRTAGACTATAGGCTGAAACCTTTAAACGCCCTGTGATGAGCTTGCTGGGGTGTTACGTTCTTTGTTCGTTTGTGATTAGTGGAGAACTTACGGAGTCATTACTACATTGTCACGGCTCTCTCAGAGGTTGTTCTGATCACCTCGGCTGTCCAGCCTGGCTATCGGCACAGACTGAGTCACTAACAAATGCCTAGGGAGAAGGAAAACAGTTACAGCACGGGGGAGAAAAATTGCCTCAACTCCAATTCCTCCTGCTCTCGGAGGAAAGGCTCTCAGAACAAAAATCAAGACGTCTTAAAATAGACTCTGTCATATTATCAGTGATCTTGAGGGGATTTTTCCCCCCCCAGCTTTTGTATGGAAATAGCTCTTATCTCAAGAGGAGATAACTGCAACAGGTCTGTATACATTAGCTGTGCCTTTTCCAGTGCAGACGATATTCTTAAAATGGCTGCAGCGCTTCCTGCTCGGGAGATAACTGGTGCCGAACGCCTCTGGCTCTCGGGAGCAACGCACACGCGGGGCGAGAGGAGACGGCACAAGGAATCCGTGTTGTTAAGGCACAGATCTGCGCTCGTTTCTGTCACCTTAAAGGATCTCGACATAGTGTTGTGGGCAGCTCACCATACTCGTGGTATAATTTCTGTTCCACTGCAAGTAAAGATGTAAGTTATCTCGGTTTCTGAAAGGTAGTGCCAGCTTCCTTTTAAGATCAACAGTAATTAACGTTAGAGTGTTGTTTTGCAATTAGTCATGTATATGGATTGCACAGTTTGGTGGAGAGTTAACTTTTAAGGGTCTTTATAAAAACTAAAAACCTGTGGCAGTAATTACACACTGCATTTTTAAAAAATGTATCAAGAGATTTGGGAGATAGGGTAACTAGCATGGCTGTTCTGACGTTTACAGCGAACACATATTCAAGCAGAGTGCGTCACTGGTGCTAACTTGGATGTACGCACGTACAGAGGGTAGCACAGAGATGAGAACCACATCTTAACACTTCTGTTACCTGAGCAAATTTAAACGTAAGTGTGGTGCACTTGGACTCCAATTTTATTCCTCCAAGTGTCTAACCTAACCCTAACCTAACCCTACGTAACAAAACCCACTGCTGTACTCAGATGGGGGCCCTCTGGGTTGGTGCTGTCTTGTTTTTCAAACACGATTCATACTCTCGAGCCTGTTTGGTCCTTCAGATGACTGCATCTCAAACATTTCTTTCATTCAAAATGATCTATTCATTTGTATTCATAAACATGTCAATCTACTGCTTAAAAAAAAATCCAGCCAACCCTCCAACAACAAAAAAGCAAAAAACTCCTCATTAATCCACCTCCCTCATTAGCTAGGATTAAAAACCTTAGTCAAAATGATTGGCRTGGTGCCCAGAAAAGCTATGAGATCAATAATCCAAGCAGACTTAATGATCTTCTAACAAAAGAATAACTTTTGTACTTCTACAGAATTCTTTGCGAAAGTGAAGAGAAGAATAACAAGAAATGTCACATCATCTGCGTAAGTTAATCTGTTGGTTTGGGGGTTACTCTTAAGGGGGAAGGGACTTTGGGAAATAGGTTTTTTCTCCTCTCTCTGCTAAATGACATTTACCATCTGCAACAACAGTAATAGGAAAAATCACAAACTGCATCAATGATTACCTTGTAAGAGCGTAAGAAGTTTCATTAACATTTCCAGTATCTCATTTCACTCATGAGCAGTTTAAAATGACATTTGCATCCCTACACAAGGTCAGTATTAGTTAAGACTTATTTAGACAATTTAACTTACTGGTACCTTTATTTTGATACTATTAATTACAGCTTCTAACTTTGTAAAATAACAATAAAACCTTTTTAAACTTAAATGTTGTTGGGAAGGAAAAACAAACAAACAAAAAAAACCCACCCCAAACCTTACTCTGTAGTTTTCTGTCAGCATGAGAAGGTCTTCTGAAAAGTGAGTGCCTCTGACCAAAGCAGTCTATACACTCTAAAGGCACAATTCTCTCACGGACAGACTGGACCCATCTCGGGGTAGAGACAGGCAGACGTCCAGCAGAGCATATGCACAGCACTGCACTAATGTATAATGTAATATGTACAGTGCTGCACTAATGTACAGCACTCTAGAAAATGAGCGGGATGGGCTGACTTCAGCTCTGTAGGAATTAGCCATCTAATCAATGCTCATCGTATGTCCTCTCTGTAATTACTGGRAAGAAACCAGTGCATGCCATGCCATGTATTTTGGGAGGAAATAAATCACCTTTGGGGGGCCTGCAGTCATGCATTTAACACATTATTGTCCCATTTAGCACAGGGCTACTGGCAACATCTCCGGAGGAAGGAAGAGGCCAAAGTCCGAATGGAGCAGGGAGATACGTTCCCCCTTCAAGGCTGAAATTGGTGCTGCAGAGCTAGCGAGAGAAGAAGAGGAATGAGCCTGGAGGGCAGATCTGAGAGGAGAGGTGGGAGTGCTGCACGGAGGGGGCTCTAGAGGGACGGCTTGCTTGGGGAGCACAGAAACCAGAGGAGAGGAGGGAACCGGCGCTCATCCTCAAGGTGCGATCTGTTGCCAGACCTACTGCCCCAGGACATGTTTGGGGCAATTTGGGCACAGCAGCATAAGGTTAGCAGCTGGTCCCATTTTGCTACTCAAATCATTTGTTGCAGTCCTGTTCCTAAGATTCTACTTTGCCAAACTTTACTTCATGCTCTCACAGAAATATCTGCTGCTCAAAAGTGCATTCATGCATTGAAAATGCACTGTCCCTCATTTGCCCTAGAAATAACTGTATAGCTTTAATACTGTTTCAGTCTGCACAGTTATTGTTCCTGTAGAGGTCATTATATCCAATTTCACAAAAGAAAATTTACAAAGAAAGAAAACAATTTGCATCTCACTTTCCTGGATTAAAATATGTATATATTTCACCAACCTGTTTATATTCTTTCCACAGCTCAACCCTAGCAACTATGAAGGACGATCATTTCTGACTCATGAGGAAGRAATTGCTCAGGTAAGCAGCACTCCTAACAAGCAGCAGCGTCCAGGGCTGCTCAGCTAAAGGAGCAAACAGACCTTCTGCAGAATAGCAGCTGCCAGCACGCTTTCCCCAGTTAAGCAAATCTCAAAGCATAAGTGAAAAAAGTCTCTCTTAGCCATACACACTTTGAAAGAAAATGTTTAAAAGATGTCAGCTGAGGGGTATWAAGATGAACCCAAAAGATCTAGAGCAGTGATGATTTTTAGGTTGATACTGGTGAGGCAAAGTACATTCATTAAATCAATTCTATTTGCAAAGCTAAGAAAGTGTAAAGAAATAGCAACCTCTGAAACATCACCGTGCTATGAAAGTAAACATGTAAGACGGTCTGAGACTCAAATAGTAGAAATAAACAAAGTTTCTAAAAKAATCATTTATCTATCTCTGTTATTCACAAACACTTCGAAATTGAAAACTTTTTTCTAGCAAAAAAATGTGATTGGTTTTGTTTTGTCAAAAAATAATTAATAATATTAATTAGAGTACACATTTCGCAGCCAGTCCTCAGATCGTACTTGGAAAGTGTTATTACTTGAAAGAATTTTGCCTATRAATAAACCTTATGCTTGCTTTTCTTAGGTGTTTCAGCAATAAATGCTTTTAACTGTACCCAGAGAAAGCAGCCATAATAAGACACTCACTCCTGGAAGCTTTCAGTAAGTACCTCAGTCAAAGATGGATGCTATTCCAGTCAAATGTTCCCAGTTCAACTAATGTGATACCATTTCGCCTCCTTCTTGAAGTGAGACTGATTCTTCAGTAGTTCATTGTAGCACTTCAGTTTTAAAAACTGATCTAATGAACAGCCATAGATGCTATGGTCTCTRAACATAAAGAATTGACATGTTAGCATATTAATGTACTCAGATGTCACATAAATCATTAGAAGACAGTTTACTGAATGACTCAGATATCTGGCAAAATACATGCAAAGGCTGTTTAGCTCTTAAATATAAAGTGACTTCCTTTTGGCAAAGTCCTGATTAAAACAACATTGATTGTAGTCATTTATAGCTCAAATGCTACTGCTTAAAATTTCTCAAAGTTGTAGATACTGTATTATTAACTATAGTAAAGCTCTAAAAATCAGTCAGCAGAGTCCACTTCAAACTCTGCATGATAATAAAGGATTATTATGTGCAGTAACCTATTTATGAAAGGGAAACAGTGTGCTTCTTTCAGACTCCATCAATTGCTTTAATAAGGAATTGAAAAGCCTGGCCTACTTTATATGCAGATCACCATCCCAGTTGCATAAGGATTTACAATAGACAAAACAAAACTGTTTTTGTTGTAAATAAGGGCTGTTTGTTTAAATCACACAATAATGTTTGCATCTAAAAATTATTTACAAGCTAATAGGGCTCCATAAAGTTTGACTGTATACTTGTTAATAAAAACAGTTTCAATATTCTCCAGGAAGGAGATGCAAATTGAAGGTGATAAGGTAAAGCTTGAAGTAACACAGGCCTTACTTAATGGGAAAAGAGAAAACATATTCCGTCTGCTTACTCAAGGATTTAAGAAAGCCAGTGTTGAGAATCGAATTCAATCAACTTCCAACATTTTTTAAAATTTAAGATAGTAAACTTAGAGTTATTTYTCAAGTAGGTTAGAACTTTTGCTTTAGAGACAGAAAACCTGAAGTAGTTCAGATCACTGAAAGTTAGTCCAATGCACGTACTGATCTCTGCTACCTTGACTTGGGAGGACTGAAGCGACCTAGGTTCAAATCTCACCTTTGGCACTGGATCATTTGCCTGTACGCTAATACATTTAATGAGATGTGGGATGACCCCTRCTGGTGTCTCTGCTTATAATAAAAGATCTATCTGGCAGGAAAACATGTTAATTTCAATCCAAAAGAGTTAGAAATATAAACTGTCATAAAATGTATAAAAATATCTAATTTAATGCATAAAATAGATTACAAGTAATGTTCTCTTATGTATGAAAATAATCTTAAACCACTGAGCATTACTAGATTAGAGCTGCAATGCAATGAATTAAGAAGGACATTAATTGTTCAGTTCACTATGATATTGTGTTAAATGTATTTTATTAATGAACTCCCAGCTGAGGCATTTGATAACCTCTACTCCATTGCTAAATCCTCTCAGCTGATTTCAATGAATCACTCAAAACAAACCCAGAGGGAAAAAAAAMCCAATAACTTACATCTATAAGATCCTAGAACTAGATTCGCTTAAAGAAGGGCAGCTTTCCTATAAATCAAAACTTCTGATTTAATGCAGCTGACATATAGATCTATTTTACAATTTTTTTTAATTTCAAAAATACAACACATTAAAATAGGTTCAATTTATCAAAGCTAAGAGCAACAATTAAGTAATAATGTACTTAAAGTGCAAAGGCACTTTAACACAAAAAGTGACGCCCAGTGGCTATACTTGGTAATTGAAACAGCAGTACTGTATATTATTATTTACAAAAGAAAAAGTCATAGTCCAGGAAAAAAAGATCTTTGGAGATCTTCTACATAATACATTGTTTCCACTTTGAAATGAAAGGGAGGAAAAAAAAACCCAAAGACCCCTTTTACCATTTCTTTCCAAATCAAAAAAAATATGCAAGATCTAGTACAGAAACATACATTTGCAGAGACAGTTCCTACAGAAGGGTCAAAAGGAGAGAGATGTAGAAATAACTTAAAGGGAATGTTGCGAATACAGCACCATATCCCTGCTATGCTGTAAGGGTTCCATTTCTCTCTCTCACTCTCTCTCTAATTTAAAAAGTGGAAATGCTGGGAGTGTGACAGAATCAGTCAAAGTTGATGTTAAGCTCATAAAAAAAAAATCCTGCATCTCCCCCCTCCCCCCTCACAGCTGACTGATTGCAGTTTGTTTTTCCAGAACTTCGAGGTAGTCTGGTTCTGTTTGTAGCTTTCCTTGGAGTAAAGGATGCTCGGGTTTAGATTGTTCTGCAAAATATTTCCTGGGAGTTCCATATAAAACAGTTTTATTTATCCTGTCCTGGTTTTGGCGTCTTGATTCATAGGAAGGGGCAAACTGCCTTTTGGGTAAGGTGCAAAAGTTATAATGAACTAATCCTCCGGTGGGGAGTTCCTTGACCCTTTCTGCAATATTTTGATACAGCAGTTCTGGTTCCCTTGGTGAGGACTGCTTTTCCAGTAATTCAGCTGCACTGATTGTAAATGCAAGAGTGGCAGGATCTTCCTTTTTATGGTCAAGATTGCTGTAACTGAACTCATGGAGATTCCGGTAATAAGCAACTGGATCCCCTTCCTTTTGCATGTAGATTGGGTTTTGGCACATCTGTCCAACAGGAGGGGGGATGTAGTTATAAACATGCCCTTCAGTTTTATCGTGGCTCTCAGTGTTGTAAGACCCATACTGGAGCTGAAATGAACTTATATCTAAGTTGTTTGCACTGCTGGGCATGCTTTGCACCCCCTTCCGACGCTTAAGGACAAAGACAAACAGGCCTGCCCCAAAACAGACCGACAAAATAAACACAACCAGCAAGCCTAAAATTAAGACAGACAGTGGGACTTCGGTGTGTATTTCTGGATAGGAGCTAGGCGAGATGCCAGGGAGATGGGGTGGGTCTGTGTTCTGGTTCATGGGTAGGAGAGACGAATCAGACAAGTTYGGGTTCTCTGGGCAGATGGCTTCTTTGCTGAGGAATTTCAGATGCTCTCCAGAGTGCTTGATGGGGGATTCGCATATGAYTTCATTGATAACTACAGGGGGATTTGCCTGCTGGTTGTTCTGGTCAGTGACTCGCTCTATCCAGTTCCTCAGCCCCATGATGTCACACGTGCAGTCCCATGGGTTCTCCTGAAGGTCTATCTGAATTAGGGCCGAGAGCTGGTCCAAGACCCCTCTCACAGGCAGGTGTGAGAAATGGTTGTTTCTAAGGTTGAGTCTAGTGAGAGAAGTGCCACCAAAGACATTGTCAGGCAAGTATCTGAGCAGGTTGTTATTGAGAAATAACAGATGAAGATTACTGAGAGCATCAAAGGTGCGTGGCAGGATCTCCTTAATGACATTATACTCTAGGTAGAGATACTGCAGGCTGTGCAGCCCATCAAACATAGAAGGGTACAGAATCTCAAGGTAGTTACCATTAAGATAAAGTCTACGTAAACTTGTGAGGTTTGTAAAGGCACCTTCTTGTATCACTGCAATTCTGTTGTTTCCAAGATGTAACAAATCCAGAGAGCTGTACTCTATGAGATCGGTTCTATAAATGACCTGCAGATAGTTACTGGTAAGGTAAAGTTTCTTTGGACTGGTTGGCTTAGGGTGAAGATCAGAGATGTTACTGATCTTTTTCTCTTGGCAGTTCACATTTAAGCCATTGTCTGAGCTCTGCGAAGTACAGATGCAGCCAGCTGGGCAAGTGATGGGCACAGGAGACTTTGTCTGGTAAACCATGATAGGTCCAAATATTTGTCTATCTTTTGACACAGTGACCCGGGGTGTGGGCCGATTCCTGGTTTTGGGGGGCCGGCTGGCTTTTGGGGCTCTGGTGGGACTGATGGCAGAGTTGGCTGTAGGTGATAGCCTCAAGATGTGTGGGTCTGAAAGAACAGGTTGCTTTTCCCTCTGGTTTGAGTCACTGGAGCTTTTCCTAGGGCAGAGATCTTGCCTGGTGAGCTGGGTCACGTCTTTCCCATGCAGCCTGAAGGGCGTCTCGCAGACTATCTCACCCACAAAAACGGTGATGGTGTCTAGCCAGGCCTTGAGGGGCAGCAGGTCGCAGGTGCAGTTCCAAGGGTTTTCCTCCAGCTGGATTTCCATGATGCCTCCAATGTGCTCCAGCACACCAGCAAAAGGCATCATCTTCAGCCGATTTCCCCGCAGGTCCAGATGGGTGAGTAGCACAAAGCGGAAGACATTGCTGGGCAGGGACAGCAGGAGRTTGTCATTGAGAATTAACACCTTGAGCTTGTTCAGCTTGCTGAAGGCCCCCGCCTCGATGGCACTGATGTAGTTGTAATCAGCCTGCAGGTACTCCAGGCTCTCTAAGCCCAGGAACGTGTCCTCCCTCAGCACTTCCAGCTTGTTGTTATTGAGGTGCAGCCTCTTGAGGGTGCGGAGGCCACTGAAGGCCCCTGTGCGGATCTCCTGCATGTCGTTGTTCCCCAAGTGAAGGGTTACGGCATTGGAGTAGTTGACGAACTCATTGGGGAAGAGTCGGGTCAGTGCATTGCCGTTGAGGAAGAGCTGATAGATCTTAGATGGTGGCGGCTGGAGGAGGCTGACAGTTGTAAATCCTTTGTTTTCACAATTAATGTTCAGCACGTTCTCCTTCTCCTCGCAAGGGCAGCGGCTCTTGCTGCAAATGTCTTTGGCAGGTTTGCGACTCTCTGTCTGCGAGATCCCAGCCACTGTTAACAAACTGAGCAACCAAACACCCTTCAGCATCTTTATGCGCCGTTGATCCCCACTCCGGTACTTACAGTCAAACCTTTGAGGCAGGTAAGGAGAGAAAGAAGAAACCCCCAATGAAAACGGCCAGGAGCRGAGGCTATGAGGGGAGGGCTGCAAGAAGGGGCAAGGCAGCCACTTGCAAAACTCCCCTCTTTCCCCCCTACCCGCCGCCGCCGCTCTCAGACAGTGCCCCCGGAGCTGCCCTGGGAGCAGCTTTCCCTCCCTCGCCCTCGGAGGCCACCGAAACGCGGCTCCGGGGAGCCCCCGGCGCCCGCCCGCGCAGCGGCGCCTCCGCACCCGCGGCCCCGTCCTCCGCGCGMGGGGCGCTCCTCAAACCCTACCGTCCGGCTACGCTTAATTATTATTATTTTTAAATCGGAGCCGGGGGTGGGGGGGAGGAGGATAAATCCTTGCCAGCCCTCCCTGCCCCCTCCCCCGGAGCTGGGTTCCCACGAGCCGAGGTCCTTTCGCCTGCCCTCATCCCCAGCCCCGGCCTCCGGCGCTGCCCCGAAACTCCCCGGCTCCTACCTGCTTCCGAGGCGGCCGAGCCGGACGGGGGCGCGGACGGGGGCGCGGGGCAGGAGAGCCG
>NW_028186756.1:6830414-6909749 GCF_003343005.1 Rhea americana
CACACACACACACGCGCACACACACACAATCTGGCTCTTGGAGCAGGGATGCTGTGAAAACCGTATCTGGCATCGGCATCTACCCCCTTTTTGGCTCCAGCAAAACCCTACTTCAAAATTTCAGTGCCCAGCTCTGTCCAGCGCATTGATATTTTGAAGATATTCAGGGGAGTTCAACACCTTTCCACTAAATTAGGCTGACAGGTAATGGAAGATGTGCACCTAAATTCTCTGTGATGCTCGGAAAGCTCAGTTGAGTGCTGATCAGCCAATACCACATCTAATGTGATCATTCACAGTGGCTAGACTAGTCCTACTGCCAAATTGCAATGTTATAGCATAGAATTTGGCTGCATTTTAAAAGAACAAGCTATTAGATTTGGGTTATTGTGGCTTCCCTTAAGCACAATGCACTGGGTACAGATGTATTTGATGTAAAAGGATGGCTGCACTTGTTCTCTATCTAGAAAGTAAAACTTTGGGATTACACTGGGAAAAAATAGACACTCTACAATGAATTTTTAAAGCATTAATATGGCAGGATGCATTACAACCAGATTTTTGTAGAGAACTAGAAGTGCTTCTCTTAGTCTCTAGAATGTAGAGGTTTGCTGCCAAAAGGTTGCTGGACTTGGCAAGACTGGTACTGTCATTTTTCATTATTCTTTAACTATTAAGCGTTAGAGCCCACATTTTAGGAGAAGCAAAAATGTATTATCTGTTTTTAAGGTGGATTTGAAATCAGAAAAGGTAGCATCCTTCAGCATCCAGCACAGATGTCTTTGCAACACTACTGAGCAGGAATATGCTGGAGTTTGCATTTGGAATTGGAGCAGCTGCACTTTTCTGCTTAGAATTTGGAGAGGTCATGGAAAAAGCAAGAGTGTCCCATGCTGGAGCATGCTTTTGGTGTATTGCTGCATCTAATTTCAACAAGATTGGGATTTTGAGATTCACTCAGAGCAGCTCCATTTCTTGCCTGTTTATCCGTCTGAATTTGGGAGCAAAATGTTTACATCAGGAAAGATATATGTAGTAGATTGGGGTTTTTGCAACACTAATACACCAGGAGCTATTTTTTTTTCTGCAAGATTTTTTGTTCATTTTCTGCTTGGTTTCTCTTTAAGCATTATAATATGGTGATTGGGAGCAAAATTCAACTAGTTCCAGAGTGTTTCAAATCTTATTTTCAAATCTTTGTAGGAAGTGCAGGGGCATGAGCCTAAAAATAGAAGGTAAAAGGTAGATAGGTTTTGTTTTGTTCTGTTTTGTTTTGTTTTTCTGAAGGTAGTGACTGGGAGCATATTTATACACATGCTTGCCCACGCTCTAACACATGCACACACACGCACAGGTACGCACATGCTCCTGTAACCTACCTCAAGCACATCCCATCTGAGCAGCACTTCACAGTGTCCCTAACACCTGCAGGGTTCTTGCCAACATGCAGCAAAAGCTGAGGACAGAAGTCCAGCGCATATTGCTCTCATCTTGCAGTGTACATGTGTCTCTTGTGCATGACTTACACTGATGTGCAGCTTTCTGGTGAGCCAGGATCATGTCCTGGAATTGGTTCATGGGGCAGCATTTATTGTCGCACTTGCCTGTGTTTACTAGTACCTACGAAATGTGTTTGTGATAACTGCTGATGCTGCCTGTGAAGGGAAAGTATACGCCTGACATGCCTCAGCAGTAATTACCAGATTCATGTGGGATGGAAGGAACAGCATGTTAGGGGATTGCAACAGTAATAAGACACAGCGATGATACTGATTCCATTACACTGCAAATGCATGCATATAATAACCACCATTGTGGGAGGAGGAATAGAGATTTTTTTTTTTAAAAAAAGAAAACAGCTACAGCTTTTTATTTAGGAACAAAGTCACGATTTCTCAGCATGCCAGAAGTGTTTTATAATCCCTTCAATTAAAAATACAGGATATAAAATAGTAACTTTTCTTTCATCACCTGCTTTGCTGCCTTTTTATTTTGCAGAAAAATTCTCAGGCTGTGACTCTGGAAGCCTCAGGAAATGTAAGGCCACGAAGTAGGTTGATACTGCAGTCTGTGGTGCTTTGGGAAAACACAGTCTAGTCAGTAAGGACTGTGAAGGTTTCAGTTTTCCCTAATTACTTTTCTATAGTCCCTCATTGCCCTTTTTGGRGCAAAGTTATGAAGACTTAGTACAGATTCATAAACTTACAGATTCCTAGATAAAGGGACCATTAGGAATCTAGAATCTTGCATAACCCAGGCCATCAGCTGAATTGGAATTAATTCCTGTTTAAAGTAGATCATACTTCCCTGGGGTGGGGAGGAGGAGGGGGAGACAATAACATATCCAGGCATATTTTAGTGATTGCCCATGATGAAAATCCACCATAATATTTGGTAAATTGTTCCATTATCATCTTCCATTGCTAAAAAAATTGTGCTTTCTGTACAACTCTGCATCTGGTTAGCTTYGGTTTTAGTTTTTAACCTGTGTTATATCCTTGTTTACTTACTGAAGAGCCCTTGATTATCCCAAGTCTCTTTCTGTGGTGCATTCAGGTATAAACAAAATGCTTGCTTGATACCAGCCCTAACCAACTTCAAATGGTCTGTGTTTGTCCTGTGCTGTGGTAGACACCAGAGCAGCTGTTGGCTCCTGCATGGTCCTAAAGCTATCACATTATCTGTCTGGGAAAAAACTGCGTATCTACAGGCAAAAAACCACCAAACCACTGCATGAAGCATAAGCACATAAAATAGAGCACACATCATTACCCTTAYTGCCTACTGCATATCATGCTGTTGTCCTTCTGTGTGAGTAGGTATCAAGAAGTAGAGTTAAGGCTGCAAACATGGAGATCATTTTCTTTCATTTGCAGATGTATAATAAACTGTGTGTCTTTTTCAGTTTATGTGTATCTATTTCTTTTTGTATAAATGAAGAAGGCTCAAATGTACCCCCCAAAAGTCTTATAGCATGAAGAAAAGAATGAAGCAAGGAACAAAGCAAAAATCTCAGTGAYGTAGGATGCTGGCCAGGACTTAAGCTTTACTCATCATTAGAAACTATCAAGGTARCCAGGGTGCTGATGATGGATTAGAAGGGATTTATGCATATAATATAAATAGATTTTTATTTAGAATAAATTMATTTTTGGTGAACACCACATAGCAACAGGTGTGGTGAAACAATGGATATTTATAGATTTTGGTACTTAGTTTGGTGGTCTCACGTGTTCCTCACCCTGTGACCCTGAGCTGCGTGGTATGAAGTGCCTACCAAATGTTAGCTTTTAGGGTTGAGAGGTAATCTTCATTACTATTCAACAAGTACCCTGTATTACTGCTAAGGCATATTTTGCTACATGCCTGTGTATGTGTGTGTGTGTATGYGTGTGTGCRCTTGTATGCTTGTTTGTAGCTGAGACATTCTCCTCCCGTGAGTGCGTATGTTTTTGGAATATTTACTGAACTGTTAGAGGGATATTTTTATTCCTTACTTAAAAGCAATTATTAAGAAAATAATCAGTTACTAAATTTAGCAGTAAGCAGCATGCAAAATAATTGTAATTTGTAATCCAAGGTTTTATCTCAGCCAGCAGCACTGGGAAGTGTGGTGTAAAGGTGAGGGTGAAAGAGGAGAGCCTGGCTTTCCCTGGCTCCCCTTGAGAAGGGGAAGGGCAAGGGATGAGTGAGCGCGAGTCAGTGTGAAGGGCAAGGGGGGAAGAGCTGGCAGGCTCTGCCCACCGCGTCGCTGGTGTCCGTCCCTGCTCACGAGTGCTGCTCAGCAACAGCAAACTGGGTACGATGTGCGCCTGAGAGAGGCAGAGGAGGGAGACGTTTGTGACGAAGGCTCCGTGGAAGGGAGCTGAGGGGTGCACCAGGCTGTGGGCAGAGGGGCCCCCGAGCATCCGTGCCTCGCGGGTGCGAGGAATCTACTGGGTTCTGGTTTGCTGGGAGACGATATTGCCTTTTGCAATGAATTTCCTTGGTTTCCAAATGAGCTCTTAGCTCCATTTCTCACAACCATTCAAACATCTRGAGAGCCACGGGCTATTTCAGGATATTGTTTAGCTGGCACTTCATGACTTCCTATTGTACAAATAAAAGAATTTTATGAACTGTGATTTAGAATTCAACATTTAAAATAATTCTTCCCTCATGTACTGCTTTCTGCAAGGGCTGAAATCCTGGACAGAGACACACATTGTTGAGACCTGTTATCTAACTTCTAGTTAATTTTTTTGTAAAAGGACTTCACTGTAATGTTTCAGTGTATCTAGGGTAATCTCTTTTGTAACAAAAGCACAGCAGGATTTTACGCTGGTGGTACAAAACACAGCAATAAAACTATCAGTTTTGTATCATTAATGTGGAATTCCTACCTTTTTTAAAAGTAAGCATATTTTGTAAGTTACAATACCAGTAAAATTGGTTTCAGCAGGAAAGATGATTCACCCGCTGTCTGTCAGACCGCACTCCAGGTAGCCTATGCGCTGGGTAGACAGGCAGGTGCAACGCTGGGTAATTAAGCGTGCACTTGCTTTTAGCTTGAGTCCATTCTTTTTTCTTTCTTGCACAGAAAACCAACTCTCCTCTCACCTCGTAGACACAGACCTTTTAACATGGGGACCAGGAAAGCACTGTAAGACAAGTTAAATTTATGGATATGTGAGTATTCATGCTATTCAGCAAAGTAGTACATCTGGTCCATAGTCCTTTGGTGTCAGTGGAAGGACTTCTATTGACTCCAGTGGAGTTTGGATTAGATCTGTGAACAAATGTTGAATTTAAAAGCCTGCACTTAGGTCTTATTGAGTTGAGTGGGTTAAACATCTTTGGAAGGGCCTTGTTTCATCATGTCAGTGGATTCTTTTTCTCTGACAGGGACAGTGAGATAAATCTTCCTGATGATGGATAGTCTGTGATGACATTGCTGAGCATCAGGGACCAAAAAAAAAAAAAAAAANCTGTGAACAAATGTTGAATTTAAAAGCCTGCACTTAGGTCTTATTGAGTTGAGTGGGTTAAACATCTTTGGAAGGGCCTTGTTTCATCATGTCAGAGTATTCTTTTTCTCTGAAAATCAATGTAAGCTAAATCTTCCTGATGATACATTCCAGGTGATGACATTCCTGAGCATCAGGGACCAAAAAAAAAAAAAAAAAAAAGGAAAAAAAAAAAGTTGTTTCCATTCTAAAACACAATGGATTTATTGTTCCTTTTGTTTGAGTGACTAGTGTACTTTACCACTACCACTTAGAGATGTAGCTTTTCAGATTTCTTCGTAGTCATAATCTGTGTGTTACATACTGTAAACATTTTTAACTAGAAATGCCCCATCATGCAAACGCAAGTACACACAAAGGATTTTAGTAATTCAGAGAGTCTTGTTGAAAATATCAGGTCTTGCTTTATTGACTGCATCTGCTTTAGTAATGTAGTTGATGAGTAAGTATGCTGAATGTTCACTGTTAAACATCTGGTGGGTTGATGCAAGATGTTTATTTATTAAAAGTAAAATAAACAATGAAATATCTCCATATCATCATTTTTATGGTAGTAAAGAATCCAAAWCCCAATGTGCTAATGGCATATCTAACAATATGTGAGGAGCAGAAGCAATGGGTGAAATTCACTCCTGGGCAAAGGGCCAGCCCTGAGTGATTCATCGTGAAAGCCCCCAATTAAGACCTCAAAACAAGGCTTAAGTGGGACTTCAGTGCCCTAAGCCTTGAGCTGGCTTTCTGCAAAGGTTGGGGAGGAATGTTTCTCCAAATGAATTATTCATAATAAATAATGCATTCTAGGAGTTTAGCCTCTCTTTCTGGTTTCCTTGAATTTATTTAACTGAAATTACTCACCAAATAATTTCTATGAATAATCATGGCCTGCGGATTATTTTTGAGCAGTTCATGGTGAGCAGTTCATAGTCCTCATTCAGAATGAGAGCCATGTCACTGAGTTGTCATTATGCACAGAGGTCACATATTTCTGATTTTGCTACATGACAAGTGGAAAAAGCTCTTCAAGTAGAGCTTTTCTGGGGCTGATATTTGGCCATCCTAGTTCAAGTTTTCACCTGTGAATTCTGAATGTTCATTCAGACTGGCATGTCTTCCCCAAAATTATTTCCATTAAGTTTATTCCATGAGGTGTTTGTGGGCAGTAGCTGACTGAACAAAAATCATTTGAGCAATCATTTGCTTTCATGTTTTTCATCTAGTTTCTTACGGAAGTGAGATTGTTCTTTATACATGTGTGCAGTATGTGTATATATCATGGTCCCCTCCTCCCCAAATGTTTTTAACCAAATCTGATGAAAGAGGGTAGCCATCGGAGWTTTCAATTTCCTATTCCTTAGTGAAAGTAAGTGACTGAGAATTGCCTCAGCCAAAAGAAAGGTTGCAGCTGTTTATCAGAAAATGCACATCAGAGTTTGGCTCAAAACATGGACTTCTTCATTCCACTGTTCCCCAACCACTTGGGAGCACAGAGAGGGCAGATCTTCTTCTTAAGCATTTGCCTCACTGTGTGCAGACTCC
Organism: Rhea americana; assembly: GCF_003343005.1. Classification (NCBI taxonomy): domain Eukaryota; kingdom Metazoa; phylum Chordata; class Aves; order Rheiformes; family Rheidae; genus Rhea; species Rhea americana. The sequence goes on from NW_028186756.1 coordinate 6,836,957, forward strand.
TGCAATACTAAATGGGAATGGATTGGAATAGCTCTGTGATTTGAAAATGTTTTCATTGCAAATCACAAATTCAGCATTATTTCCAGGGCCGTTTCAAGGTCTTGTTTCTACATGGAATCAATGTGAATACCTCATTGTGTCAAATTAGGTGAAAAAGAGGTTGCAGGACTGAGACAGTGGCTTTTGGTATCCCAGATGAAGCTAGTTAGTGGCTGCTGAGGACAATGGTTGCTCAACAGAGTGCAGACCAAGAGGTCATCTTGAGTCAATAGTGAAGAAGAAATTATATGGAAAAGGCAAGTAGTTTATCCTGAAATTRGAGTATAAGACGTCAGAATAAAAAAAGTGATACAGCTTTTAGGAAGAGTTAGTTTCTGTTTTGGTTTTCTGTGTATAGAATAGTTAAGTCTCTGAGAAAGGACTTCTTTTTTTCTGCCTTTACTAGAGAAAAGTATTTTCTGATTTCCTGCAGTTTATCCCACACTTTACCACAAACCTCGCTGTCTCTGAGTGGTAATCATTTACCTGAAAAACACACCATAATATTTCTCTTTATTGAGACTGACCAGTTACAAATAATGACCTTGAAGCAGGATGTATAACTCAAAGTGGCATGAAAATGATGRGACAATTAAAACTTACCAGAACAGTGGTTGTATTAATATTTGGGGGAGAATTGCTTGAAATACAGAATTCCAGACTCTAGAGAAACCTTAAAATGTATTTAGCATCTGAAGTAGCTCCCAGAGTTGTCACTGCACAAGATGTGATACAAACATGCATAAAATCCTGACCCAGACTTCAGTCACTGACAAATCTTCCTTTGTCTTTATGGAACCAGGATTTCAACTGTGACTTGCTCTGTGGGAGTTTTATGCACACCCACCCACAAATCTCAAGTAGTTAGTACTTTAGGGAGAACTCACTTTAGGGTGAGATTTTAGGTGGTCAGATAGAAAAAAGGCTGCACTGAGAATCTCCTCCTTTGCTGACAGTGGCCAAACTTTGATGGTGCTAAAAGTCTCTTAATATCTCCATTTTAAACATTAGAGTTTGTCTGAGTCCAAAGCTGTTTTTCTCGGCATCCTCAAAGCCATCTCTTGTCTTAATAGGCTGACTTCATCCCTAAGCTTTGCTAAATTATTCCTTTGCCTATGTCACCCGAGGGCTTGATCTTGTCAGCAATTTCAGAATACATCAGCTGGGTCTCATCACAAATGTAGCACATTAGCTGAAAGGACAAGAGGAAGAGAAGAGGTTACAGTAATACTACTTTATACTGTAGTCACTGTGGTCCAGGATGTTTCAGTCATCTTGCCACCAGCCTGAAGGGATTTGTTCTCTGAAGAGTGCCAAGGAGGTTAGACAGTACTCTGAGGTAGCCAATGCCACAGGACACCTGAATCTGCTGCATAGTCAGTGGGTAAGTAAGTGTGCTAACTGCTGTATGTGAGGGTCTAGTTCCCCTGCTCTTCTTCTTCCTAGTCCATTAAGTGCCATGCAGAATGGAACAGCTTCGAAATGAGAGCATGAGCATTTGGCCTCATCTGAAGTGTTTGCATGTATCCCATAGCACTTGTGTCATTTCTTGTCATTACATAGCGTACAATTATGAATAACTCCCCATCCTTTTTGTGGCATATTTTTTACCATCTAATAGTTTTCTTCCTGCAGAGCAATAATATCATCTGCACAGCAGGAGATTTTCATGTTGTAAACCCAAGATTACAACTTCATTTCGTGACTGAGCAGCAAGTAGAACTGGTAGAAGATGAGGAAGTGTGGTCATCTTAGGTAATCAGCTCTGACTTGGAGATGGCTCTTGAAAATTATGGACAAAAACATTTATTTGCCCACATACTTGTGCCAGAGTATTTTTGCTTTTCCAGCTGCTACACTGAATATCACCTGATCTTTCTACCTAAAAATCCTGTGGTTCTTCTGCATATAGAGGTTGTTTGGACTTCTGTTTCTAGCTGGTGAGATACTGGTGTCCTTGGAGTAATATAGGGATGGGTTTGTTCCTTTATAGCTGTTTGGCTAGGAACAGGTAGATGGGTCTGATCCTCTCAAGTGCAAGCATTGTAATACTTTCTGTTGTAGAGCTGTCACGGCTTTCTGAAGTTTGTCTTCCCTGATAACTGGTTGTTTACTTTTTATAATTAGTTTTTTACTAATATAAATGCCCGTTCTTTTGACAAAATGCTTCAACATCAGCAGCTAATGGTTCTCATTTTGCAAATCACACGTTACGTTGTGAGTATCTGTAGCAAAACAGGGCTCAAAGGCCAATATATTGCACTTAAAGATTTTCCCCAAAACGTTTTAGTTGTAATTTTTGCCCTTTTTGTCATTAACTTTTGTATTTAGTAGTGTTAGTATTTTGGTACTGTAGGAACATCTAATGACCTCAGTCATAGACCAAGACTTCATTGTTCTGTTGTTAGCTATTGTTCTGCTTATCTTTTTCTTTCTTCTGCTGACTGAGAGTGTATCAGTGAGAAAGTGGTTTTACCATTTTTGTTCAACTCCTTAAAAACTCTTGTAATATGAAGGTTTAGATCTAGAATTATAATTGTGTGGGGTGCTATACACATATACAGAATAATAGCATTTTCCAGGTAGTTTACAATGACATACTGAGAATTTCACTGTTTTTTTTTAACTGAATGTGGAGGTGAAAGATGAACCTCTGAAAGGTAGGTGCAATTAGATTGACAACTTGTATGTCAGCCTTCTTTGCTGGTGTCATTTGAAATTGCTGAAATACAGTGTTGCCGCTCCCTCCCTCCATCTCCTGAAATGCAACTTATACTGGAAATGCTGACAAGACCATTATCTTTTGAGATGGCACCATGCACTGCTTTAAATACTGGTGATGAATGTTAAATGTGTTATTTGAAGGATATTTCTTCCACATGTAGGCAGCCTAGGATAGAGTCTCGGCAATAAACTTAACGAGTGCAGGAAGACACAGTATGCTTGTGTGAATATTATAATGATTGGCATTTTTGCAAACAGCATATGATAAGTGGTGCAATTTTATTTTCAAAGTTTAATCAATAGAGAGCTCTTTGATATTCCTGTGTTCTTTGCAAATACATGCTTCCTTGGGATGACAGCAAAACAACTTTGCTGTAGTTATGTGTTTATGCTTGGAGTTTAATCAATCTGTTTTAGTGATTGTCATAAATTTTGATGTTCCAAAAATAAATAGAAGCTATAAAATAATCATGCTTTGAGATTGCATTCAACCATCCTGCTGCTAGCCTGGAACGTCTGGCTTTACAAAGGGTTAAAAGGATACAAAGCCCATCATTGTGCTAAGCACAAGAACATGGTCTATGTACTGGTTGATTCCCATGTTTTATAAGCTCTAGACAACTACTGCAGAGGAAACTGAGGAGGGCCTCTGAGGACTTAAGAAAGACTTAAGCAATGCTTTGTGTTACCTTTCAGGAGTGAATTTCTCCTGAGATGAAGGGAGGCAGAAATGCCCTTCATCCCCATTACAGGGAAGAGATGGCATTGCAGTGCTGCCCCCCAGTAATTTGATCTTCACAGGTGACTGAAAGTTGGTGAAGCTCCTCTTGCATGGGCATGCATATCCACTTAGTCCCAAATCCCTCGAGTAGTTCCTTCACTTGGTCCTGGGCATTAGTACCAGTGCTTCTTAGGGAGACTGCAAGGGTGCAGAATATTTCTCACACTTCTCTGGGGCCTTTCAGAGCACAGCTCAGAGGATTTGGAAGAAGTGCACTATTGATCTGGGTGTGTTTCTGTTTCGCTGAGAAAACGCCGATTGCTTCATCTTTGTTCTTGGAAAAAAAAAAAGCTGAAACAGAATTGAAGTTCAGTTGAAAGGTTGAAAGTTGAACTTCGAAAGAACACCTCATAAACCTTTGTAAGCTAGCCATGCCCACCAAGAGCTGTGGTGCCAGCACAGTTTGTCCTCCATACTGCAGCAGCCTGCACAAGTTCATGCTGGACCCACAAAACGGGTCTGAAGGAAGCCTGCTTGGCACAGAAGGCTGTTAACAATCTATKGAATGAGTCAGTGTGAGGGTGTACAGTATGAACTTGGAGATAACCTTTGGCAGGGAACACTYTCTCATTCTCTCTGATAAAAATACAGTAACTGGTAGGCATTTGGGAAACAAGGAAGCTGAAGCATTTCGGATGACTTGGCCTGAATTTAATGAACTGTCACTAGCATTCGTGCAGAATTTTCAGTAATGTTAGTGGGGGATGGGTGCCTAGCACCACTGAGGGTGTGAGCTGGTAGGCATGGGGCTGGATGCTGATCTCAGTGGCAAATTCCTCTGGAGGCATGAGGGGTTACGCCAGTCAGACATCARTCAGCCTAAGATCAGGGTTTTTGCATGGTGGACCTATGGGAGGAGTTGTTRTAGGCACCCATGATGAAAAAGATCTTTGCAAAACTATTATTTTTAACATTTCCAGCAAAAGGATACYGTTTGAATAGCCAGATACTGCTGTTACAGTTGTAGTTCCACTTATACAGACAAAAGATTCAAAAGGATGAGTGGAAGAGAGCAAAAGGATCTTTCTCCTTTCAATATATATTTATTGTGAGATATGKGTGTTGGGGGGGAGTAGTGTGTGTATACTTGTATACATATATATGCACATGTATTTATTTAAATAACAGATACTTCCCTTTGCAGTCCCTAGCCAACATGTGTTTCTGTGCTGCCTGTGTAAATGCAGGAATGGCTGATTCTTTTGCATTTTTTTGCCATCTTTACTTGTGCTGAATAGCAGCTGATACTTTAATTGGACTGAATGGACTGGGTGTGTTTGCCTTTGGAATTGGACACTTCAGTGAGAAGAGAGGGTACCACAGACTGACTCTTTATCCCCAGTCAAAACTCTGTTAAATCTGACCTGTAGTGTGTAGCAAGGGATATTCTCCACTGCACTGAAAGGTATAGGAAAAAGGCTGGAGACTCACAATTTTTAAGGTTAATTAGACCCTGAAAAGGAGAATTAACTGAAGTTGTCTTCCCTATCCTTTTTCCTTTGTTCCTTTTTTTTAAAGTTTTTATTAATAGCTTCATCTCTGTTCGTGTACTCATAGACTCTCCTCCTACAAAAAATACTATGATGTACTTTTCAGTTTATTTATAACCATTTTGATAGACAGATTCTACTAATTCTGCTTTTTAAAGGAACTAAAATGAACAAAGTGCAGTACATTGTATTAAAATTTATGCATCAGGTCTTCCTATATATTAATATGAACCAAGTGATTAATGTTTATTTATACTTAGCATGAATATATGCTAGCATTACTCACTGCTTGGGCACTAAATGAGAATTTGGTTTTCAGTTGGTTACATTGTTTTTGGAAAATGAAAGAAGGTATAGGGTACTACCATTCAAAAAGTCTTTGGTGGATGTTGCGGTCTAGGCAACTAAGTTTTTCAGGCTCCCTGTGGTGGACTTTACCCTTGATTCAGAAATGTAAATAATATGCTGATTTTTCACTGCATTTGGAAGGTTGCCTTTGGCTGTATGAAAACATGCTCCTTGTATCCATATAAGAACAGTGGTCAAATGACCTGCCATATGCCAGTAGAAAAATCACTTCCAGGCACCCAAAGAGGGCTCTCAAAGCCTGTCTCCCACTGTTAGCACAGCCAGTTCACTTACAGGAGACTGTGCAGAGTTTGAAACAATAGATTTAGAAAGCTGTTGGATGGAGGTGGCCTTGTAATTTCTATTGCGTATATCCCTAAACTTTTGTGCGTGTGTCTGAAAATAGAACTGTATTTTTTGTGCTTATTCCTTCTATGTCAGTGTATATGAAGAAGAGGAGCATGTCGTGTAGGTGGGAGACATCATCATGTTCTTTTACTTAATTTGAGGGTGAATTGATTTTGCAGATGACAGAAGTTGCATTCTCCGTCCTCCCCCCACCTCAAGGTTTCCTTCTGTCATGTTCACTTCCAGCCTTTGCTCCCACATAGCTTTAACAGTACTGTGTATTCTATTCTTTAAACCCATATCCATAATCCAAGCATAAGGTGGCTTGAGTAAGTTCGAGCAAGGCACTGTAATTTCAGCAATCAATCACGTCTCTTCTCATTCTAATAAAGTTGCTTGCTCAGGGTTAGACTAAAGCAGATTTCTGTGGCTTCTTTATGGTTTCTATACAACGYGGTCATATACAACATGGTCTTGAAAGAGCAATGTTCTGGATGGATCACAGGATTTTCTTCCTGATCTTTTTTTTTTCTTTCTTCCTCTAAGCTCTTCCTTCTCTGCTCTTGGTTTTAGATTGGCTGTACTGAATATAAAATGCTTGACAAGGGCAGGACCAAAGAGAGAGACTAACAAGATATCCTTCTGATCAACTATGTTACAAAAACAAAACAAAACAAAACAAAACAGTCAAACTGGAAGAGGAACAGAGAAGGGGCTGCTGTGGGAGTGCAGAAGAGAAATCTGGCCAACTCCTCTGTAAGAACAGTTTGGAGATCCCTGGGTTATTGTAAATAATTGAATTCTGGAACTGGAAGCCATGGCAGTATAATACAGTGCTGAAACTACTTGCCCTAGTGTGATGCAGGGGTAAGCAGATGCCTCTGCAGTGTTTATGAGCTAGTGCAAGCTGCACTTCACTTCATTTCTTTGAACAGCTTGGGGAACCCAGGTTGTTAAAAACCAGAAGATATCAGTACTTCCCTTGTTCTACTCCTACAGCCCTAGWGGCAATGCAGTCCACTCTTATGCCTGAAATAACTGTCTATACTCTCCTGCTAAGGACACAGAAAGTCACAAAGTGGTGACTCCCAACTARGCAATGGCAAGTGAGTGACAGCTAATATAAGAACACAGGTTCTCACGTTTTTCCCAGATGTTCTTGTGCTATATTTACATGGCCACTTTTATGTTTCAGAGCTAATGATCCGTTCAAAATACTTTGTGAATGCCATGCAGTCAATCAGGCTTAGCTTCAGAAATTATCTTGACCACTGCTAGAGCCAGGAGTTTTGTTTTTCCATTCTGGCCTTCATTTTATATGCACAGGTTTGGTGTGCCAAAGAGGAAGATTGAAAGGCTCTTCTGAGCACATAGGACTTCAGTACCCCTTGCTGCATAGCAGTCAGCTTTTATTTGGATCCTTACCAGAGTAAAATGCTAAGTAGCTAGAAAGAACCTTCAAACAGGGTCAGTRCACAGTTCTTTTGCAGCATTTCCTTGACACTTACGCATTTCACACCTGACGTCATCTAAGATTTCTTCTTAGAGATCATTTCAACACAACCTCRTTTGAAACATCTCCAGGCATCCAGGAACATCTTGAGAGTTTATTGATTTCAGGCAACTCAGCACACTCTCRAAGCTTGGCATTCGCTTTTTCCAGCTTTGGTATTCCACTGTGTCAAAGCAAACAGGCAYCACTTGACACAAACAGATAAAAACAGATAAACTGGAGATACAAAGCAGTGAGCTGTGGGTTTTCACAATGAACTAGTGGCTTTTAGCTATGTCACAGATTCCCCCACTGGCTTTGAAACTATGAGCAAAACAAACTGCCGAGGTTATTTGACATTTAATGTGATACTACTGCTGGTATCAATGCAGTGCTAAAGAACCCTGGCTGTGGCCCAAATCTCCATTACTGACATGGTAACACACAGAAGATGGTCCTTACCCCAACTGTAGCTATCAAGCAAAACAGAGATTCATTGACACCTCGATATTAGAACAACCTCCAAAAAAGACAATGTGCTCTGAAATATGTACTGTTTTTTGCTGATGTTGCAAGCCAGGTTTTGCAGATTCTGTACAAATGATTGCCTGATAGTGAGTCACTTTTTTACAGAGAAATTAAAGATGCTTTATATAATTGCTCGATGTTAAGAAGAAAGAGCTTAGCAAGTTATGGATGTAAACCCATCCGTTCCTGGCATCTCTTGCAAGCAGTATATTACCTTGTTAACAGGCAAAATGCCATCCAAGCAGATGAGCTCAAGTAGGCAGCCAAAATAACACGTAAGTTCATCAAGTGTGTTTGATGAGGTCAAAGCTCCTGGAAGGCAAAGCAACAAAGGTGCTGTGTCCTGAGCTTCTGGGGCTGCCATGTACTAATTGGATAGACTATGTCTGTCTTAGCTGTGATCCGAGTTAATACCTGAGATCAAAAGCTAGCTCAATGAAGATAAATTTGCAGCATGAGAGAATTCATTGTGTAATTAAGAGTTACTGAAAACGGAATAAGCAAAGCATTGATGTTGTTTAGGTGTGTGTAGCAGAGCATAGAGAGGCTAGATCCTGAGGTAGTCACTGGATCAGAACAGTTTGCCATAAAGTTTAAGGAAAATTAAGGGTCCTAAAAGCAGTTTGAAGTTACAGAATATAAATAGAGAGAAGGGAAGACTTTGCAGCWAAACTATATCCATGCTAGTTATTCTTACTTTATTAAAATTCCTCCCTCAACTTTTGTAGTCCCATGGCCCTAGAGCACACTACAGGAATTGATTTTCTGATTGCTGCACAATCTTTTCAGAGATCCTGAGGGAATTAGCACATCATCATAAGAACATGTAATGACCATTCCTACACTGTAGCAAAACTGGCTCTTAACCACTGTCTTTTGTGGTGTGGCGGACTCCAGCTGTAAAAAAATCAGAGGAATTCCTATCACAGAGGTAGGAATAGGGAAACACAGTGTTGGGGATACTCCTCTTCCCCATTAAACCTTCAGCCACTTACTTCCATCTTGTAGAACTTCTTCACTCAGTAAGGCTGAGAACTTGTGAATCATACAAGATACTGGAACACCTACACTGCAGTAGTTTTCTCTTTAKAGTAGTCAGTAAAATTTTTCTCATCCCCTTTCTCTCCACTCGAACACTTTGGGGTATAAGGAAGGCCAAGGTTTATGAAGTAGAGTGCAATCTAACCTCAAAATGTGGTGGAGCTTTATTTAAAGCAGGTGTATACACACACACCTCCTACACACATAACCTCTTTTTTGCCCATATAAAAAACAATGCCTCCCTGGAATTTKTGGCCAGAATATCCTATCTGTGTGTGTTACATCCTCAGGACGCTAAACTGTGATCTGCAGGATAAGGAGGGAAAGGCCAGAAACTGTTGCTTTTCACTGCAGGACAGGCAGGCAGGATCCAAGATGACATCTCTTGGAGACTCTGGTGAGGTRTATGAGGTACAGGTAGTGAATGCCATCCTCTCCAAGGCATCAGCATGCTTACATAGAGGATGGGAATCTCCTTTTAAGGTGGCTACCTAGACAGTTTTATGGTGTACAAGTGTTCTGCTACTTCATTAGCAATACTCAGTGTAGCTCCTTCCTCATCCATCAAGCTATCATCTCATTGCATCTCATCTGATCAGGTTGATCAGATATGATTCCCCCTTTGTAAATCCATGATGACTACTCCCAATCTTTTTCTTGTCCTTAACACACTTGGAAATTGCTTCTAGGAGGCTTTGTTCCATCACCTTCCTAGGGATTGAGGTGAGGCTGACTGACCTATAGTCCCCAGTTCTTCCCTCCTTGAAGATAGCAATGAGATTTGCTTTTTTCTAGGCCTCAGGAATTTCCCCCAGTTACCATGACCTCAGCCAGCTCCCTCAGGACTTGAGGATACATCCCATCAAGTCCCATCCCCACTGCTCTCTCACATAAGCAGCAACCTCTGTTCCTGCCATCCTAGTCGTTCCTGAAAAGCCTCTGTCCATCCATGGCAGCTCTCCAGTCATGTGAGCTATGCCATCATCATTCTGCAGCCCCAGTGAGATCATAGCCCTACAGCCATATTTGACCTCGGAGTCCTCCAGCGCATTGCCTGTGCTGCGTGCCCTGATGTTCAGGCACTTGCTGTGAAACCATTATGAGCCAGCACCGAGGTGTTGCATCCTGTGCAGCTACCCCAGCCCCACCACAGTAGGGCCTCTCCATTCAATAAGGACTTTGCAACATGCATGGCACTTTCTGGTCCTAATAGCCAACTTTGTATTGAGGAGCTGACAGCAGTCAGATGGCTCAAAGCCGCTTGCCTTTGGCATCCGGATTGGAACATGCCGCTTTCTGACGGCTACATGAGCTGAGCTGCAATTTTGGTGCTTTGTTTTACAGGTATATCAAGTGCACAGAATTTAACAAAAACCTGAGCCCTCTGCATAGCACTCATTAGCAGTGGGATCAGCCTTCATTGCTGTGTGGTGCATGCTAACTAGTTGTTTTCATCGTCCCAGGGCACGGGAATGGCCTCGACATGCTCCCGCTTCCTCTGACGTTCCTTGCGTGGCATTTGAAGCCTGCACTCAGCTTCTCCTGACACGGCTGTTGCTCGTGTTCAGGGCTTCAGGGCATGTATCCAGGGCTCTGCAGAGTTTTTGGTAGGTTATAGGTGATCATATTTACCAGGGAAAGAAGGAAGCCACTGCTTGTTCAGAAGACCATTAGCAGGATCAGTGARAAGTAAGATTTTCACTTTCTTCTCTGTGCGCAGACACCTTTTTCATTACTTTTCTATGTCTTGAGGCAAGAGGAGCTTTCCACCATTCTAATAATATAACACTGAGGAGCTTGCAGCCTTTTTCTCTCACAGCCCCTCAATAAATGCAGGGCAAACAGGCAGAAAAAGATCCCCAAGAGAAAGGAAGTTGCTTTGTTCTGTATCCCCTCCCCCATTTTCTTCTTATTCTTTTCCTGAGGCCTTTTGCCCTAAAAGAAATGCAGGTAAGACCTGCAGGTAAGACCTGAGTCTCARCTGGTAAATCGTAAGCATTAAGGTTAACCTGTGAAAACAGTCTTCAGAAGGTTTTGCTCAGGATAGTCTTAGTCAATATATATAATTTTGCTCTCATTTATCTTTTCCACTTCCTGTAATCCAGACAAGCATTGCAAGGTTTCTGCTCCATAGTTTGGATTGAGAACTCACTGGTTAATAGCCAATTATTGCATACCCTAAGGAACTTTTTGAAAAGAAGCTCCTGGGAAGAGTGTACTTGTTTCAGGAAATTAGACTAATATTCACTAGGTGAGGTGTTTCCCTTTGACCTTGTTCTTAATGCTGTCCCATTCCAGTGCAAGGCTGATTTGTTGCTATAAAAGGCATGTTTCCTATATGGTATAATAGTTTCCCTATTTTTTTTTTCCTTCTTCTTCACAAAAAGTGGAGGTTTACTGAGGGCATCCTGGCAAAAATCCAATTAGGTAATTAAATTCTGCTTACTGAAAATGCCCTTTCTAATATCTGTCCCAGAATATGATCTGCTTTTCCTGTGAGCACTTTAAAAGGACTAATTCATTTTAACCTAACAGATACCTGAATTCCAAAGCCTACTAAAATTATCCTTGGATGCCTAAACCAGAAWGTGCAGTTCCACCTAAAGGAGCTAAAGTTTTTACTTGCTCAATTTTTGTTGTATGAATTTTTGTTTAGACTCAGTTCATGTAAACTCAAATGGTATACAAAATAGATCAGATTCTGCTGACTTGCAGGAGTAAACCTAATGGTATGCATGGAGAAAGCAAGCACTATTTAAAACCTTATTTTTATTAACACAGGGACTTGGCCGTGAATAAATTCAGCTTGTGYATCCAGGGCCATTTTGTACATGCAAAAATATAGTTATAWAAAAAAAAAAATTGAAAGATAGTCTGAGGTGTGCAATATGCGCATCTAGAATGGGTGATCCACAATATAATTTACTGTGATTTATTTTTTTAATTTACTTGCACTGATTTAATTTATTATTGTTTATTCATTTGATAGATGGCATTTAATTTCAGTGTAAGAGCTTCAGGATGAGTGTTTGATGCTAATGGCTAAAAATTATTCCTGGGCAGAGAGCCAGTATGCCACAGCCATGTCCCACTTAGGCCCTCCAAGCTGTATTTAAGTGGCTTTGTGCTGCCCTTGGTGTATGTTTTACACAGGAAGCTTAAAGCCTAATGCAAACCTGCATCTCCCTCCCTGGAATGAGGGAAAGGCACTTTCCCCCTCTTTTACTATCTTCAGCAAGAAAATCAAATAACAAGATTATTGGCCCTCCACTTGTGCTCAGCAGGAATGGTTCAAAATCCCGTCGTACTGGACCTTTGAGGGGAAGTGTAAATTGATAAAAGTAACAACTGTATTGACTTGGTCTAATATCTCAATAATACACTTATTACCTGATTAAGTGGAATGGCTATGGCTAGTCTAAATGGCTAAATATACGAAAGACATCTGCTACTCACCTGTAAAGCTGAAAAAAACAAACAAAAAAACTCTACCTACAACCACCTGCCAGAGACACAAATTAGTGCATGTTTTACTTCCTTATTTTGATCTCTGGGAAAGAAAATTAACACAAATAAATAAATATATTGCTGGGTTACAATTAAACTATCTGAGGATTTATACAAAACAGTGCGGATATAACATAGAGCTTTACTGCTTTGTTCTATTTATACCTTCATATATAGTGACTTAAACTTTGACTTTCTTACTCCATTTTTGTTGCCTGCACATCTGCTTTAGGTATTTATTTAAACTCTATTTTTAGCATTGTGTTCTTAGAGAACCCATATTATCTGAGAATTAGAGAAGCATTCTAACAGATTTTGAACTAGTTTTTATTATTGTCATTATCTGTATATTTAGATATGTGCGCATCGTGATCAAAAAATGATGAAACAAATCATTCAATTATTCAAAATAAAAAAGATAGTCTGTATGAGTGGCAAATCCTGAAGCAAATCTCTATACTTTTTGTTCTGTGAAACAGACTTATTTGAAAACAGCCAGGGACCAAATCCCTTAGATTTTATTTTAGGCTGGCTTCTGTACAGATTTCTTGTTAAAATCTTTATATTAGTGTTGCTTTGGATTTAAGGTGTATTTATACAGCAATAAAGAGCTATTTAAATGAGGCTGTAATCATGATTGTGTTTGCATGTATTTCACTCCACCGTTTTGATGAATACAGTCTATAAAGGGAGCAGAGGGCTCTATCCTTAGGAGATACAAGGTGGCAGCTYCTGTATTCAAGTGAATTTTTCACTGGCCAAATGTCTGACTAGAATGATGTAGGTTTAGAATAGAGCCTCCAAAACTGACAAATAAAATACACATTAATTAGAAGCTGAGATATATTTTTGTGGCTTTTTGAGATTCTATTACAGGCTTTAGAGTATGTTTGTATTAATAAGATAACAAATACATAATGAATGCAGCACTTATCCACCTAAATAACAGTCGTGGAGTTAAAAGAAAAGATTGATAAACAACGCATTCCATTAGTTCTCGCTTTTACAACTAATAAACTTCCAGTTCATTAAGTTATTACATGCCATTCYTCATCTTACAAATAGAATCCATAATTCAGTTTTTCCCAGAGCTGCACATTCTTTAAGTCTACAGACTAAATTACCAGAGTACATTTTGTCAATAAAGCTTCTGTTTTGTGGGGCAATAASGGGCCAGTTAAGTAAAGTAATATGAAATTCAAGCCATTTTTTGTGACACAGGGCATTTATTTGCTTCAGTATAGCTTTTATTCTATTTATATGTTCTCTAAACGATCATTATTACGGAAAGCCCACAGTTAATCACTGCATTATGTTTCCAGTGTTTCACATTTTATTGCAGACTCTCACACCTGTGAATCTTTAAAGTTGTCTTGAACAGTAAACTGCCCTTTTGCAAGGAAACACTGACAATCTATTAGTTCAGCTATATCTATCCCTGAAAAATAAAACTTTCTTCTGTGAGCAGTGGAAAAGCTATAGAGACGAACAGCAATCACCTATATTTTGCAGCTCCTAAACCAAAAGAGTTGTCGCTTCCCAGACAGAATTGTCCAGGGCAAATCGTGAAACCTTCTACACTTGAAAGTCATATGGCACCATTTTTGCATCCTAGACCAGCTTTCCAGCACTACATTTCTCACCAGGGTTTGAAGTGGGATTAGTATGGTCTGTGYTGAGTATAACGTATACAATCTAGCCAAATAAGTACGAGAAATCTAGTGATAAAATGCTTGAGTAGGGAATGAGCCGCAGTGGTCTGGGCTCTCCTCAGCTTGCRGTGATTTAGAACAACTGCTGCTGTCCAGAAGAGCAAGCAGCTGAGGCGGGGGTTGGGGGGAAAGGCAGAAAGGAAAGGAAAAAGCCCTTCCKCTGCCAAACTCCGATGTTAGCGGGATGCTCAAGTAAGGTTTCCAACAGGTTATAACTAACCTCCCCCAACAGGAAATTAAGTCCTAGTGCTGGTGCTGTGGTGGAGGAGGGTTGCTATAACCAGCGGGGAGGCTTGGCGCTTGCCCCCTCTCCCTGTCTCCCCCCTTTCGGATTAAAAGCCAGACATTTTTTTCTTCGGTGGAAATGAGTAGTCATAACTTTCACCAGAGGGTAAAAAGCCTCTCCCAGGGGCCTAGAGGGTTTCAACTGGCTGCAAGCATGCTGGCAATTATCATCACCTATATAACTGAAGAGACGCTAAGTCAGTGTTTGTCTGGTGATTAAGGAAAGGAATGAAAAAAGATTAGCACTGAACAGGAATATTCAATCTAGGATACAGTCAGGGGTGAATAAAATTTTAGCTGGTCCGGACGCGTAGGAAATATTATCACATTGTRTTGTGGTGCTTCCTTATCACCTGATACTTCTTCCCACTACAACTGTAGTTAGTAAATATGCAGGTGACTGTCATCAGTAGAGATGAATAGAGAGAAATAATAGTGTCATTGGAAAGCACTTCTTTTAGTGAAGGGGTCTGGAAAGGTGCAGTGGCAACAATATGATGGAGTTACTGCTTGTGACGATGACAGACGGTGAGTAACAAATGAGAGAACAACGAAAAGCGCTTGAAAGAGGAACAAAAAGTTTCTAACCGATCCTTTCCCAGAGATGACCAGAACAAGTCAATCTTTGATGGAGACACAATTAGCACGTGTTCATCTCTGCACTGTCCCCTCTCTTGAATGGCAGGATGTGCGCYTGTTTGTCACCCCCCTCTCCCTGAGGCTTATCTCCAGCCAGACTTGGAACCTGTCCTAACTTCACAGTATGGGAAAGGCACTGGCTATCTTGGGTTTTTAAGCTAACTTAGCTGCCTCTGAAGCACATAGAATTGTGCAGTCACTTCTATGATGGCACTGTTTACATGCCCTTATTGAAGCATTTATAAAATTGGATTTATCTAGATAGCTAGGTAGTGAAATATTATGTTTTCTAATGGAGTTTCTTATACTGTCACTCATTGTAGCATTTGTAATTTGATTAGCCATTTACAACATTAGTACATACTGTATGAAAATTGCAGTGGTTTGRGAGTATAGGAAATGTTCACAAGGATCAGAACAGAAGATTGTGAGTTGTAATAGTCCTCTTCTACCCACAGAAATTAGTAAATGATGATAGCTAGATTCTAGCCTCAAAACTTCTAGCAGCAAGTAACTTTACACACATGAGTTGACGCCTCTTGAGAGACCCTAGCACTGAATTTATCCTGTGTCTTTAGGCTCATGTTTATGTTAAAAAAAAAATACTATTATATTTAAGCTTGGTGCTTTTTTTAGTCAGGGAAAGTTTTAATGAGAAAGTTTAGCTTATCCATGTCAAGTTTTATACTAATTAAGTGAAAGTGTTTTTTTTTCCTCTGCAAGCAATTTCCTCAAGCAAGAAAACTCCTGAACTATCCATGAATGGTGATAGATTATTGTAGCATTTTAAATCTATGTCATTGACTTAGTAGCATTTAAATTCTGTGGGAGTAGTTAAAATAGACATTTAAGAGTCGTGTGTCCTTTCCGTTGTTCCAGAATTTTAATATGTATGATCAACCTTTCTGCTAGAGCATATATTGTTTCAGTAGCAAAATAGTTTATGATTCCAAATAATACATGCGAGAACGTAAGTTAGAGGTCTAGGTCACCTCTAGTAACTTCAGTGTTTTTCCTTATTGCTGCACAAAAAAACAGAACTAGTCATGAGTTAGTATTCGTTTCTGACATGCGGGCTGTTTTGACATGCTGATTGTTTTTGTTTTAAAGGCCTATCATGAGTATATTTGGTTGTCACTTTTCTTTTTTTTCCCCTACCAAGTGAATATATTGCAGGTCCTGGAGCTGTGCTTGGTAAACTATAATTCTTGGCCATAAGACATATTAGATATATGTTTAAACTGAATGATCCGCTAGTCTGTGGAGTGGTGGCTTCTTTTATAACTCCCCTGTTCTTATAGAAATTAAATCACTGCTATGTATAAAGACAAAGGCATGTTGACCATAGTCTGGTCTTTTCCTGGTTCTTGTATGTGTGATGCTTTATGCTGTGCTGTGTGGCTCCACACACCTCAYACACACAGCTAGACTCTGTATCATTAATAGTAATACTTGTTTTCAGTCTAYATTTTGAAGATTAAAACTCCAATAATTTCTGGTTGTTTATTCTTTTCTCTAAAGCCATTGCAAACATATCACTCACAATCAAACTCATTTTTAAGGTGGTTATTGTTCCTACTAGTATTTCTTTTTCTATTTCCCCAGAAAATGTTTTTCTTGACCTAGACTCTTCTCATCCTCTCTATTTACTTAATCACCTTGTGATTACACAAGCATTACTGTGCAACGAGAGCACAGCTTTTTCACTGACTCTGTGACTTTGACAATTGCAGTTATTGTAAGTTCTCTTCCTTTCTGTTTGCCATTCAATCCACTAGTATTATTTTATTGTGACAGTCCCTTGGCCCTGCTCTAAAGCCAGGCATAAAGAACTAAACAAGGCTGGGATATATAGGAAAGGGCAGGACAGGACTAATGTATGTAGACCGCAAAGYAGACTTGCATCGGGGCGGTCCCAGGCTGTGACACTGTAGAGAAAAGTCTCTCTAAACATTAAAGACTAAATATACAAGCTCATGACTCATTCATGCGTAAAACTGGTTTCTTTTATAAAAACAAAGGCAACATGATTTAGATTTTTCTTTTTTAAATTCATGCTGGATATCAGAATTAAAAAAAACACTCCCCAAAAAGATTAAAAAAGCATTCTCTGGATTTTACTAGGTTTTCTACAGTGCACTCTATAACTTTGTGTGACAAGCTGTATTTTCATGYGTTTAAATATAATATCTGCCTAGCTACTGATTTTGTTTTCCAGTTTAATTTGTTCTCCAGTTTCTCTGGCCTTCAGTCAATGCACTGAATGATTAAATTATTATCCCAATAATGAGATTTGATACAATCTATGTCATTTACCTATGTGACCCTCTAAGTAGGTTAATTGGCAACCTTGAATAATTATCAGCCATCTCATCTTGCTGACTGAGAGCCTGACAATAAATGAACCACAAAGTTGCTGAAAAAGACACAGGTTTTGGTTTCAGCTTCTGAATAGTTTTAAATAAGCCTTTTAAATAGTAGCTTTTTAATAAAATGCAGCATTAAAAAAATGTTAACACTTTGAACTTACAAAAATACAGATGTGTGCTCTTGTGTATCAGTATGTTTTCCTAGAGAAAAAAGAAATCTTTGGCATATTAGATAAATAGGCCCCAATTCTGTATGTTGCTTGTATGGATGAATTGTTGCATCCTCAGAGAGTCCCACTGAAGTAAGTGAAAATTCAAAACTCCATGTGGTATTTATGGTGACATTGCAAGAATCACATTTTAAGGCTTTTCTGTGAAACCTTGAAAACTAGAAATTAACTTTCATTGTTTAATGACAGCTGTGATTGTTCTGTATTCTCACTTCTCCAAGAAACAGAAGAAAAMTAAATATCATGGTACCTGGTGACACTGAGTTGTTTTGTAGCTCTGTCTTACTTTTCCACTTTGTTCATTTTTGAAAAATCAAAATTAWTTTCTCCAGCTAGGCATACTTCATCCTAAAAAGCAGAGTGTATACTTTCTTGTGTCCAGAAAAAGGATTCCTAGAGTGGTGGCCTGATGCTGAGCTGTGCTGATCGTACATTTGGCTTTCAGGTTTGGGGCTGATCCGATGCACTRGAGCATCCCGGCTGCGGGGCAATCGCTTAACCCTGAGCACACGAGCAGACCCCAGATTTCAAGACAGCAACTCATGTGTTAAACATATGCTCAAGTGTTTTTCTGGATCATGGCCATATTGAACTATAACGACCTAAATGGAATTACTCTCAGGACAAATTTGCCCTTCCCATTCCTCCTGCCTGYCTGTACATTTGTGCCTCCTCCAGTCACTTATGCATCTTTCTATTTCCTAAGTGCTACTTTTAYTGAAAACTTCATGGCTGGTTTAATCTTCTCTAACCATGCCTTTATATCTTCTCTTGATTTCCTCTATGATTCATCAACGGGGCTTTTTAGTCATACTGAAAGGATTTCAGTTGTATTGTACGAATTTAACCAAACTTAAAATTTTAAGCCTTATTAAAGAAGCCTTGCTGTCTCCTTGTGCTCCTTCATCTTCCCTCCTCCCCAAGAAAAGATGAAAAAGGTGCTCAAGATCTACATGTCAGGTGAAACAACTGTCTACAAATGGCAAAAATAATGAGATATTTCACCTCTCTGCTTTTTTTTTTTTTTTTTTTTTTTTTTTTTTTTTTTTTAACATCAGTGTGTGGTCCTGATGTCTAAAATTATAGGCATTTAGAATGTCAGGTAACAGGAAAAAGAAAAAGAGGTATTACGGTAAAGCAGCAAAGAACTGATGTCTTGGTGATAGTTATAAGGTCTTTTATTCCTTAAAAATAGCACRGCTTTATAAACTTGTTATCGTACCTGATAGAAAATAAAGGGCTGCTGATATTTTGCAACTCATTATTCATTACTTGTTGATTACATAAGTGTTTTTGGATGAAAGAACACTTAAGGTCCTGTCAGAAGCTAAGCTGACATGACTTCTCTCTTTCCTTTTTATTATGATAGTCAATAGCTCAGTTGTAAGGAATATAATTGCTCTTTGTGACTGTATTAGACATTCTTTTGGGAAAGCTAGCTAAAATTTGAGGGCAGAGAAGTAATTCTGGAAAAAAAGCCTGCAGACAAATCAGTAATAAGTGGACTGAACTGAATTTGAGACTTTGGGGTTGGTTAAAAGCCTAGATCAGGAGACTATAAGGCCTGTAGTGTTAAGGATATCTATATCAAAACCAATATTACAGTAACAAACCTTTTAGCTTTATTAGAAATTTGCCCATGAATTTGTGTGAGCAAATCTATTCTACAATTATAGATCTTTTGTTAAGCTAAGGTCTTCTATTTGATATGTGTGACCTGTGTGCTGTGGCTCTACATAAATTAACAAAAGGTAGATTGTTCATGTTCTCTTTCCAATGTTCTCTACTAATGACATTTACAAAGGAAATGAAATATCTATGCAAATTCTTCAACACATATATGTATATAAATCCTCTACAAGCTGTTCACAATTACGTCAAGAATATTCCTTTTATTTTCTGGAAAAAGCATACAAAAGCATGCATTAATCATCAGAATGTGAAAGCATACATAAAGTATGCATTAATGACCAAATGTTTTGCTCTTACGCAGTCTTCCATCCAAGATCTTCATATTCTGTTCAAGACTACATTATTTAAACACCTTTGTGAAAAGTAAATTATTTATATACCACTTTGCAGGTAAAGATGTAGGTTCAAATGCAAAATCTGTCTGTCTGTGCTCTGAGTCAGCCATGAGTCTTCAGATTTTGCACTCGGGCTAAAGCGCTTGGGCTAATCCAGACTTCTAGGGAGGCTCAGCAGAGCTTAACAGCTTAGGCACAGCACCCCGGCTCTTGTGCAGAGCCCCCTGTGCCGGGCGGCTGGGAGCGTGCCTAGCGGGAGCCTGGGTCTGCAGGCACCTCCTGGTTAGACCTGCCTTAAAGAGCTTTGGAAAATGAGGCTTCTGCATTGGTCAGCACTGAGATTTGAAATGCTCCAGTGTTAGTTTGCTGTCAGCTACTCAAATACCTGGTCTCTGGAGTTAACTTATCCATCCCAGACCTCTCTCTCCTGCAGATTTTAGAGTGAAAAACTTTGCCAATATTTTGAAGAATGGTTTTGCAGAACAAAACTGCTGCGTTTGTAGTGAGCTCATTATGCTAGAAAAGCGCATCTATCAATCACAGCTAACATTTCCAAACTCCTAATGCCTCTGATTTTGCACGTGCTAACAGTCCTCTCTTATCTCTCTTGTTAGTTCTCTACATGTGGTATTTCTGAGGTAACATCCAAGCACGCTGTCTAACCTCTTAGCAGGAAAGAAACAACACAATGAGCTTAGTCAGCAATTCCTTCACAATATTGCTTTGAAGATCCCATTTTCCATTCCCTCATATGACCAAATTATTACTTCAACAAAACTGGTAGCCTGCAGCACCAACACACACACACTCCTAAAGTGATAATAATAGATCGTTTTACACACACATACACACACACACATCCACCAATTTGCATTCACGAGACTAGAGATTACAAAGCCTATTTCAAAATATAACTGTGAAAAGTTCTTTTTTTTTTTTGTACACACATACTGTTTGATGCTTGGTATTGATTACATCTGCTTCTACAGATATATTCTGTATTCTACAGAGAGAATGTATATTTAAGTATATAAAATAGCAGTATTAAATATTGTCTATGATCCCAATAAAGGTTCTGAATTAATGAATGTAGCTTMCGTTATTTTTCAATACATTTTAATGTCTTAGGGTTAACATCAACATTTTACCTGAGTTAGAGGAAAGGATTTCACCCTTCTGGGTAAAACATTCCCTACAGAACTGCTGAAATTTAAGCTCTAAATTTGTATTCATTGTAAAATACGGTTCACTGCAGCATGATAAAATGTTTAACAAAAGTAGATAGAATACACAAGTGCCTGAGAGACTGGAGACCAGCCCAATAATGTGTGATTGTAATTATGGTTTAGGTAAGTTGTAATGGTAGACACAAATTAAATGGTTTATAGATAGGTAATAATGAAGTGCAATAATTAAGTATTCATTGCAGGTGGAGGTAGTCAGAAATGTAATGAATGCTTCTTTTCGCGATGGATTGCTTTATAAACTTTTCACAGAATATATATTTTTCACAAAGGAAAACTTAATCGGCAATCAGCCTGCTTGCCCTGCAAGACTAAAGTTTGCTTAAGGAAAAGTTTAGTTAGCAGCTAAATTTGGTTTCTGCGTCCCACAAAAGTCCCTGGCAAAATGCTGTCTTGAGCCTTCCGGCCGTTCGCTCTGCCCCGTGTGAAGCTCCTGGCACTGCCCCTGTGCCGTTGCTGCGTTTCGTGGGGCCGCTGCTGTGCGCTGGATCGATGGACAACAGTCCCTGTTAAGAACAACCAGTCAGAGAGATCGGTTAGGACAATGAAAGTAAGTTATTATATAAAATAAAATAAATCAGTTTGCATCATGAAAGGAACTAATAAAATTTGAAGGCCAGTCTCACAATTTGGGCTTCAAAAAGCAGATCTTAAGAGACCTGATGCATTAAATAACGGTAAGAAATTGCCATCTTATGTTTGCAGTTAAGAAATCCCTTGGGTTCCTGAGAGTGCAAAACAAGCACCTTGCTAGCAAGCTACTTTTGCTATGCTTTGCCTGTATAGGAATAACCTGACTTGAACAGGGCACTGTCTAGCTTTATATTACAACGAACAAGAATAGAAAGTAGCTATAATCTTAATGAGTGTGTTTTCACTACAGTCATTTTCTTTTGAAATGAGAATGACAGATGAAGACCAAATTCATGGCACATGTAATAACCTGAGAAGTAAATAGTCCCATTAAAATATTTTGCCAGTGTTCACAAATCAGTGCATCCCAGAACTCCATCCCTGTCAAGTACGTAACTTTTTGTTTCCTTTTAAATACAGAGAATGCAGGTTACTATGGTGATCAAGAGAACACAGAATAAACTCTGATTCATCATAATTGCCACACGCTGGGGCGGGGGTGGGGGGGCTGAACATCATCTTCCAGATTCCAGTTGGTGTTCTGGAAGGTATGTTGAGGATGTAAAATGGTTTGATGATGTCCAAAGAACACTGGGTGAAACATCTCAAATATGAAAGTGTTACAGCAATGTGCCCCTTYGAGTAAAGGTGTTTTAAGTCTGAAACATTTAAAATTCAAGGTCGGAACCTTAGACTTATTTATTTATTTATTCTGTGTAATAAAACATATGGAATTATGACAACAGCAAAGACCTTGAGAGAAATAACTATGGGCCACACTGTCATGTGTGCGCATCTTTATATGGGTGATGGACACTTCAGCTTTGCCTCTTGTGTACTTTCAGGGTTTCAATCCCATTTGCTCTGTATTTTAAGTTCAAAGCGCTCAATCACTGACATCTAATAACCACTGAGCAGAGACTACTTTGATGCCAGAGTTTAGGAGGTTTTGCTCTTTCCATCAGAAGGACACATGTTTTTGCTTGCACTTAGTTGCACTCACTGTTAGAATTTGCATTACCGTGGTTTAGGAAAGTACTAAAGTAACCTTTACTGCTTTCTCAGGAAGCTACACTTTCATATGTGTAATGAACACACAATTTTTGAAATATATATATAATGTCACATCACAAAATTAAATGCAATGCTATAATTATTTCTAGTTATTCCTAGGATTATTTTCTAGTATAAAGCACAACCTTGACTAATGTAGGACTCTAGGACAGCCAAAATCAGAACTTCCTGATTTAAAGCTATATTTAAATGACTTGGAAGCACACAAGGACATTCTAAAGCCAACGTAACCGTGGGGACCTAGCAAAGAGTCTGTTCTTGTTGTATGGCATTAAATTGTATAAAATTCCCTTTTAGGATATTTCAGTTTATTTTAGCCTCAGTGCAACATCATAACTACAAAATATCCAAAGGAATTTGAACAGAAGGATCATCTAACAGCTTGTGTACTAACCTTTAGAAGTGTTTAACTCACATCCACCAGGGCATTAAGCTCTCCAGCCACATCCATCAGGATATGCAGAACAGCTTTAAGTCACTTGTCTGGTTTTCCCTATTGTATCGTTCAATCTACAAGTTCAATCAAGTAATAGTACCTCTTCCTGCTACCTTTGATAGGTTTTTGAGAGGGATAATAACCTACTTTTTAATTGTAAGACTGTGCAGGGACCTTAGTGAAAGCAATTAAAATAACTTGTGGTCTAACGTACTCTGAACCACTGTCCAGAATTATGGAGCTCTACACACTCTGGAGTTTTGGAGCTTTACACAATTATTATCCAGCAGTTGCCTTTCTACCAGTTTTGTCTGTSGTTCAAAGTCTGATCTTCTCCCAGCCTTCACTGTGGTGAGTTCTGGTGGATTTGTCATGCAAAGATAGTGCAATGTGACAACCTTCTACAGTCTGATTCAAAAGGGTTTGCCAGTAGCTTTAGAAATATTGGAAGCCTTTCCTCAAAAGGCTGAAAAGCAACAGATTCAGGGGCTAGTAAAATCCAGAGCCCACAGCTCTTATGATTTGAYGGTGTTACAGATGTGTCCTTCGGAGCTGAATCTTGCATATCTCTAATAAGCAAATCCTCATCTGAGGTAGCTCCACTTTGATACCCGTGAGAGAACTGCAGACACTCTCTGACTCTCTCTAATATGTATCTATATGTCTATATATCTATATATATATGAGAGAGAGAGAAAGAATATGTCTTTCACATTCCATAATATTGGCAGCATTTGCTGAATTTCTGAAGGGCTCCAGTGCAATATAAAAATGAAGCTGGAATTTTTTCTTAGAAAACATGCTGTAATTCAAACAAAAATCAGTGCAGCAAAATCCTCTGATTTATGYCTTAGATCAAACATTATAATCTAGCTTTATAATCTATGAACCCGTTATTCAGAAGGTAACAAGTACCCCTGCTATTCTGCACATATCTATTACACAGTAGCACTTATTTCATAACCTTTAACTAATTGGTGTCACTCTGGTGTCAGTCTCTTAACCCATCACTTCTCTCTAACATGGATGCCTTTTGTCTTTAAAATGCCATATTAAATATCGTCAGTACTTGCAATCTTCCGGATAGAGCATTTAAAATCAAAATAGATATGTCGAATAGATCTCGACACTAAAATGGAACCTATTCAATGCAAATCCATATGGATGAACRATTAATGCAGTACCAGCTCTTCCGTTCTGACCCAAATGTCATCCTTCAGTATGGACTGGTTGACAGGACTGGGACAGAACTGAGCCATTCCCTCTAGGAGCACCCAGCCATTCTGATTCACCTTATTATGGCAGTGGGGGTGGGGGGAATACAYAACAAGTCTCTAAAACCTACTACCCTGCTAATGGATTTCAATAACAAGCTCTGCAATTTATGTATATGATTAATATCTTCTGTGGCACAATGTAAGCAGTCCTGCTAACTATGGTTTTTAAACTGAAAAAACACATGGATAGTAGTTACCTGAAGAGCTGCTAAATCTCGCTGTGTGGTCCGTGAGCATCCCTGTGCTACAGCATGCACGTGCTGGGTGCTCAGCACAAGTCTGTGTAGCTACAAATGCCTGYGCAAGGTTGTGGCCGTGCCTTTCTAAGCTCTATTTTGTGTGAATATTCGTGCCTTTGTGTTTTTACAGTCATGGAAATTAAATGTAATGAGAATGTGAACTTGCTCACAAACAAATTATTACATCTTAGGAAACAATCAAGCCATTTTCCCTGTGTTAATCCAACATTAGTAAAGCTCTATAATGGTCCTTTGTACCAAACTATAGCCAGAATATACTTAAAATCCTGGACGAAGGTTTAGGTTCAGTTCTTAGCTTTGCTCCAGATACTCTCTGTGAATCTGGCCAACAGATTTGTTCTTCCAACCCTGCCACCCTGAACAGCTATGAGATTTCCCAGCTGTACGAGCAACAGAGACCACATACATAAATGGCTGAAAGGCAGTCAGGCACAATGCTACGTCGGACACAGGGACCATTAACAAAAATCTGGATCAACTGTGCTATGTTCAGGGCTGCTGTTTTTAATTTTTGTTCTGAATTATGTTATCCAGTATAAATCACAGGGGAAGAAAAATAATAAAGAGTACTCAAAAAGAACATTTGATGAGGCATGTTGGTGCCCTAGTGGGAGAGTTCAATAAGAGTGATTTCTTACCAGGGATAAGCTTCAGRGCAAGGTCTGTGCACACTGTTTCAGATGGAGACACTGACACTTTTTTTGGAAAGAACAAAACCTAACAGCTGCTGAGACTTGAGCTCAAGGTGGTGTTGCTATGAGTGGAGCTAAAGGCTGAAGTTTTTAAGCAGACATACTAATCCCTTGTAGGTCTCCATGTTAAAGCAGGCACCAGAACTGGCCCAGGATGAAAATATTTTAACAATAACTTTCCAAGCAGGAAGTTCAGCTTAAAAGTTATAAGTACACAGAGACAACCGTGAGGATAAAATGCAGATGCTGGAGCACGAACTTGTGGGTTTTAGCCATCCTACCTCAAATGCTGGCTGTGTTCAGTATTGAACTTCCCAAGGAGACAGACAAGATCTTGGTGGCCTCTTGCAGCCCCCTGGCACTTTTTCTCTCCCCCCACCACCACTTATCATGCCCCCCTACATATCACACCCCTGTGTGTGTATCACACACATACACAACATATCACAGCCCCCACCACTTATTACACCCCCTTGCCAATTATTTTGCCCCCTGCAAATTATTATGCTCCCTTTTGACACATCATGACCCTGTCACTTACCACCCCTCTGTCTGACATACGTACCATGCCCCGTTACTTACCGCCTTCCCACCACTTCTCAGATGCCCTTTTTGACTCGCCACTCCCTTCACTCTTTCGGTGCACACTTGAACTTTTGCCTGCCTTATGAAGCCAAAGCCATGCCTCACGGTATTGGAAAGGGTTATACGACCTCCAGCAGGACTTGTTGCACCCACCAGCACTGGCAGTATCCCAGCTTTCACAGCTCACATGGGCGCACACGCACTATTCGCATCTATCCTTCCTTTTGTCTTCATTCATTCTCCTTTTGTCTTCATTCATTCTGTACCAAACATGTTTTAGGTAGCAAAGGAACAATTTTTCTTTCTTTCTTTCTTTTCACCATTCCTAAAGGCTTTCACCCCAGCTGAGCCGCTGTTCCTGAGGCTCTCAGTAGGTGCTAGGGAGCTGCTGCAGCTGCACACAGCTGTGCCCGCCGCTCTGAGCCAGCAGAGTTTCCCAGACCCCAACAGCCTGGAAGCACAGGCAATTCCAGGGTGTCAGCTCCAGGCCTCGCGTTTCATCTCTCAGCTCCCACCCCTACGCACACGAACAAAGTGCCCTCCCTGGTGCCGGGGGCGGCTGGGATGTGAGCAACCAGCACGTTTGCTGCTCAGCACTCAGTGGCCCCGGGTAACCCAGCGAGCTGCACCTCGTCCACGACATCCGTCCCGCAGAGCGCGCCGAGGCGCGGCTTCGTGGCACGCTTGGTAAAGCTGTGAGCTCACTCCTTAGTGCTGCAGCTGGATTAACGCATTTCGGCCAGTTTTCTTTGGTCTGTGCATCAGTCTAACTTTTGTGCCTTGCCTTGCAAATATATGAAGTATTTAGCCAAGAAAAGCAGAAAAGTGTCCAGAAAAGTGGATTTTTTTTTCAGAGCATCTTGCAGCACCAAAACACCTGTGATAAACTGGCTCAAAATACTTAGATGGTTTGAAATGAGCCCTTCTGTCCCTCTCCGCTACTAACATTTGCAAAAAAACAACCACCCTATCTTTGCTTCCCACAGACAAATAGATCTTGCTGTATTTCACATATTGTCTTGACCAAGTGCTAACGTTAATGCTTTAGAATGTAATTTAAATGCAATTAGGAAGAAATGCTATTAACAATCCCATTAAAAATGACAGATGATCCAACCTTACATTACTGATTTTAGAATGCCTAAATCAAAAATAAATAAATAAAAGTGCAAAAATTGTATGCAAATAAATTACATTTTAGCAGTGGAACTAATCATATTTCTATTTAGTTTTCAATTCGCTAAAGATTAATTTCACCCAGAGTGAACTGTTTGCAATCACAATGCTTTGTATTAAACTTCAGGGAAGAACTTGCTGATTTGTAACAACTGATGCTGATGCAGGGGGAGGAAAGAAGAAGCAGACAGTTTGTGGAGTGAATTGTCTATAAGGAGAGTTGCATTTAATTAATTAGAAGCTCACTTAATACTGTGATCCTATAGCATTCTGATAGGATTATAGGGAAATTTTCAATAGTAATTCTATTGTGTTTAAAGTAGAAAATAATTAGCTTTCAGTTTGCTTCAGTTTTGGCCAAAATCAAGAAAAACAGCTCTGGTGGAAGGAGAATCTGAATTTCTATTTTGAAATACCATTATACACTTAGCAAAAACTGAACAAAAGCAAGGAGGGTGGATGCTGATCCCAAGACCCYTTCAAATTGTGGACAAATAGACTGCAATGTTTTTGATTCCCTGTGGTTTCTTAACCAGAAGATTTAAGTTGGATGGCTAAAGCACAGTTGCATATGCTTACGAAGTGCTAAGCAGCCCCTTTATGGTCCTGAAAAGGTGACTATGGTTGCTGGAGCCTCTGAAGGCGGGGGCGTGGACACAGCTATTTTGCACATTTTCTTTGGCCTGGCTGGCAGTGACAGAGTGACTTTTTGACTCTGCTTTCCTGACTGGGCAAAAGCCATCACTGAGTGACAAAGTTCAGGTTCCTTCTGCCCAGTACCAAGATAAGGCAAATAAAGGTGKTCCAAAAAAACAGTCCTGTAAATATTTCCTTAGAGTATTTTTCTTAGGTACCTGTCTTAGTTTTACTATATCTGTTGTATCATTTCTGTCTGGACAGTTTGGTTTTGGCAGAGCAATGCCATAGGTGCCCACCAGAGCAGCCCGATTTCACATGTTTGCCTATGCTCGCCACTGCGACAGTCTGATGCAGCCCCAGCCAGATTTAGTGCTTCAAGAGCCCTGTCTGCGAAGCAATATTTATGCCCAGAGAAGAGGGAAGGTTGTAGAGGTGAAGGTTTCTAATACAGGGCTTTCCTTCACAACACCAGGCTGCTTGCACTTCATTTCACTGCATGGGAACATTCCTGTTAAGGCACTGCCACCTGAGGGCAAATCAATGTGTTATAACAATGCTGGAATTATTCTTAGCAGTCGGGAGGTCAGGAGAGAGGTTTTTGTTTCAGAAAAGGAAATAGGATTATACTCTTCATTGGGCTATTCCTTTTATTACTTCAAACAACCTGTGGGTTGTCCCCTGGTGTCAGGATCCTCCATAGGCTTATGTCTCAGTAAGATCACATTGATGACAGAAGATCTTATAAGCAACGATTGCTGCTTTGACCTGAGCAATCAGCCCCATAGTCAGGAGTCTGCAGGTTCTTCTGGTCAGGAGAAGAAATGTGAGATGAAGGCTGGAGGCTCTTTGAAGCAGGCCTATGATTTCTCAAGGAATGTAGTCCTGTTTCCCTGATTGCTGAAGGAATCGAGCATGCAGAGGCAGCATCTTTGCTCACAGCTGCTGCCTTTTCATACTGGCCTGCCTTGCTGAAATGTCGTCTCATYGTTCTGTTGTGCTCTGGCTTTTCTCAAGTCTACACTTTAGAAAAGTAGAGGTGTGGGGTCTCTGACATGGGCACAAGCATGTTGTCTCCACAACAGCAATAGCCTCTGTGGTCATCAATGGTTGAACATGACCCTTCCAGTGGCTTCGTTCTGGGCAGGGCAGGTGATACCAGTAAGTTACTGTAGCATCTCTTTTCACTTAATAAAGGAGCTTAAATGGACTATGGTGGTTATGCTCTTAAGTTTTAACTTCAAGCTGACGTAACAGTGGTAGAAGCAACTGCTCTGGGTCATCTGTTGGAAACAGCTTTGGTTTCTGYTGAAACCAAAACAAGTCCCCAAACTTTGACAGTAAGGATCATGCAACTCTTTTGGACGTTATGTAGACACACATTTTGCAGACTGAGCATTTTCTTAAACTAATAGGATTTTCCTGGAGGACATTTAGTTTCTTCCCAAAGTTATTCGTATCTGTTAACATCTAAGCCTTAGCAGCATTTCATTATCAAAACATTAGAAAAGCTAGGTGATTCATATCCCACACATGAGCAGAGTATGAGGCACAAAATTTTTTAGTTTTGTTTTTAATGAAAAAGTTCTGCAGATTTTGATCAGACTTTGGTACAGTAATGGAATTAAGTTGCTACCTGAGGATTTGTTGGATCATCTAAATAATCTTGAAGGTAATTATCTTCTCATTAACATAATGCTTTTGGTTAATACAGTATTTCTGTCCTTTATAACTTTATTAATATAGTGTACCTGACTTCACAGGTTGAAGCAGTAMATTTGCCGTAATTTTATCTGGTGGTATAATGCACTTTTTGTTTCTAAATCTGTATTTGAAGGAAACAATAGAAATCAGTGTTCCTATTCAATGGCAGGACAGGAAGCAAGGCAAGAAATGTATCATTTTATTAGACACTATTTACTTAAGTTACTGTTTCTGACCTCTTATGTAGAAGCCTGCATCTGTTATACAAAAAGCCCCAATCCTGCCTTCTAACTAGCTTAAAAATTTATAACCAGCTGTGGTAGAAACATGTTCTTTTTGGTGGGAGAGAAACAAGCAAATACGTCTATATAACTGCTGCCCCACAACACACTGCATCAGCCCATGACACAGCTATTTATACACTCTCCGCCGAGAGCAAGACGAAGGGAAAGCACATTTCTTTCTGGCAGTAATCTCAACCCATCTTCTTCCCTAGCTTTCTCACAGGATAGAGCAGTCCTGGTGGGATTAGAGCTCTGGTTGCACCTCCTAAGTACATGAAACTGCAACAGACACTGTTCGTTAAAGTACAGCCCAGCATCCCCAGACACACTTTTCTTCTAACACTGAAYGGACAAGACAAAAATCCCTATCTGAAGGAGGAAATGTTGACTTTTTGTTCTAGTATTTAATCAAAAAGTATCTGATTTGACAACAAATGTGCTAACTAGTCTCTTTGCTCCACAAGCAGTTCAGCTAAATTTAATCATCCCGACACCAGACTGCCCTGAGAGCTCTTTGCATGACTGGTAGCACAGAAGGAATTGATTTGCCATCAGTGGATACTTAAGATTTCTTCTTATCATTAAAAAAAAAAAAAAAAAAAAAAAAAAAAAAAAAAAAAAAAAAAAAAAAAAAAAAAAAAAAAAAAAGAGCCAACCCTGCTTTCACAGTGACATATCTCTCCCCAGTTTGGGCATACTCATAGGCAGCCTAGCTTCAATTTGCCCTAAAGAGGCAAACTGGCCCCCCAGATGAGAAGTAAAGAACAGAAACTGAAAAGCTAAATAAGGGTTGGCTTTAGTTACAGAAATTCTCTTACACCTGGCAGAGGCACTTTGCTGGTGTTGCCACCTTCCAAAATTTTTCAGTTCTTATGTACATTTTCCCTGACCACTCAGTGCGGACATATTTGTCCCACCTTATAGTGCCCAGTTTGTGTACAATATTAGGGAAAAAAAAACGGGTAAAGAGCAGAGTATCAAACTAGGAACACAAATGCGTGTATGACCTCAGCGAATGCACGCTCTACAGTACTGTTAGCAGCAGTCTGTTAATGACTGTCCACCACTTCCTTGGTCCCGGCCCATGAGGCATCCTGTCACTTTCCTCTCTGATARATATTATTGTGATTTAATACCTGCGAGCAGCACGCTTTCCAGCTAGTCTTATTTTATATTACTCTGTTTATGTTGTAAGGGATGAAGAGAGACCTCGCCAGAGTACACACATTGTTGGTAAAGCTGTGCATAATAAGATCTTACAACAGCCATATTTTACTGTGCTTAGCAATGGATGAGAGAAAAGCAAAGCCACAGTGAAATGGTGTGTTGGCTGGAACATATACTTTTCACCACCCTACCTCTGTGTGTCTCCCTCCTTCCCCTTCCCCTTCCCTATAGGGAATTTCCCGGGTGTCCTACCATGGCTTCAGGCCTGCAGCTCCTTCTTCATCTGCTGGCATTAGCTGAAAAAGCTTGGACATGTCCAGTGCTCTTCTGAGAGGACTAGTTACTGCTTTCATCCTGCCAACTCCGGGGCAGTGCTCCCTCCATTCTGCCCTTTCTTTCCCCTGGCCCTCCAAGGAAGCAGCAAYGCTGGTGATGGCCCTTTCTTCCATGGCTCACCAGTCCATGGGAAATACAGCGAGCCAGATACCAGGGTTTCCGTAGCACATGTGTACAGGGAAGGTTTTTCTTTGCAGTGTTACTAGTTGGCAGAGTGAAAAAGTGAGGTAGGGTTAATATTCTTGGCTTTCACTTGAGTAGAGATGGAATAATTCTTCATAAAATATAAGGGATTAGATTTAGTGGATGGTTGAGGATATATCTTAATTAATCTCTCTGCCAATTAAAAGGTGGAATTTCTAATTAAGATGACCCCAAAGCAATTATTCAGACCTGTGTATTTACATTAATTAGACTACCAAAGCATTAAGAGTAGGATTACAACTTTGCAGAAGGCACAAAGTCCTTTTTCCAATATGTAGTACTTCACTACCTAATTTCTAATGAGGGAAGACCTCACAGCAATTACACCGTTTCTTTCACAACATTTATTTTGTCCCTTAGGACTTTAGCTCTAGAATAAAATTAAAAGGGAGAWGTTTGTGTTGCAGTTACGGGGCACGCTCTCATAGCCTGGATGATGTGCAGGATTGATATGGAAATATTTATTTCTCATATGTGATGTCGAAGCCCCTTCCCAGGAGAAAACTGTTTTTTTTTTTTCACTCGCACTTTAGTATACACTGAACTTGCATCTAATCAGGTGTTATCACTAATTCTATTTTGTATAAGCATTTGTGTTTTATTCTTTTCTGGAGCAAATCTAATCTACTCATAAAACACTTAATTAACCCGGGTAATTAATCAGTGGAAGTTAACACCCTGAATACTGTTAAAAAAGAAAAAAAGACCCATGGGCCATGATTCAGCAAGATATTTAAGAATATGCTGCCAGCAGAACAACTTGGGTGATTCAAGAAAGGCAGGTGGTTCATGATGGGCTTTCTGCAGCAGTTGGTTTGCTGAATTAAGGTCTCAAGTGACCCTAATTTGATGAAATAAGGTTCCAGTGGTCTCAAAGTCTGTTGACAAAAATAACCAGGACTAGTTCTTTCTATAGTATTGCGAATCTGTCATTTCAAAAACATTTTATTGCTTTTATGTGGACAACTATTTCTAATCAGTTAAATTCATTGAGAACCTTTTCAGGTAGGTTTGGAGTGGTGTTTGCTAACTATGGTGTATGATACAGCAGAGTAGAACCGCATTCTTTTAAAATGTTTTTGCTTGTCAAATATACATTTTATATGCCATAAAGCTCTCAGTCTTTTATCAGAAAGACAGTCAAAACAGTCTGTAACTAAATTACTGAAGGAAAGAAAAAAATATTGCAGATAATAAGATGCCCTTCTGTAGAACCAACCAGTAAAGCAGCCATCATCAGCAGCCATTTAAACAAATTTAAAGGGTATACTATCACTCTTGAAAAAATGTCAAGTGAAAATCAAGAAGGACTTGGAACTCTGAATGAGTCCCCTGGCATTTTTGATCTCAGGAATGCTCATTTTGCACCCTGAGGGAGGCAGGAAGGTCACACAGATGTCCTCAAAAAAGTGGAATCTACCTTAGCTGCAGGCTTTACGCAAATACCAGCCTGTCTCTGCTTCATACACCTCTGAAAGTCACACACAAAAATGCAAAGTTTCCCTATCTCTTGCTGCTAGTTCTTTCCCTGTGCAAAATCTGAGCTAATTATACAAARCCATGCCCACTTTTCAGCTGCCAAACACTAGACTATATTCTCTTCGCTGATTGTTCTATGTCCTGGACTATAGAGTTGGTTTGAAATAAGGTAAAATAGAGGTACCTGGAGACTGGAGTAGACTTATGATAATGTACTCTGAAAAACAGAATCTAAATCTATTTTCATGTAAAATGTCAGAATTGGACTGGGTTCAAGACATTATTAGACTATGGGAATTCTATTAATAGGAGGAGAGAATAATAGTTAGAAAACACCTGGGAGGATATGGGTATAGTATCTCTTTTAACCCAAATAGTGGAGTCAATATTTAGTCTCTCTGAAAGTATTCTGGTTTAGAGAGAAAAAAAATGGTGTAACCATTGCATTTCTGTTTATTTATATGAATGTATAAAATCCTGCTTTCCTGAGCATACTGAGAATAAAACGAGACTGTTATTTTTTTGTTGTTGTTTGCAGCTCTAAATTTTGTTCAGCTGCCACCTTAATTCAAAAGTCTACTTTTTCTTTCATCTGCCATCAAGGTCAAACATGGGTGTTTTTCAGGCTATACAAAAACATCTGTTGCCTCACTCTTCCATGTGAGCTGCCTGTCATCTACAGAGACACACTCACTCATACCTTTTCCCAAAACAGTACAATACACAGGAAAACCCTGAAACACAGAATATTCAAGTTTCTGTAATGTCCTACAGTTGCCTTTGGCTATGGAAAGGGTCAAGTGTCTCCTATAARATATCTTAAATTAAAATTAAATCTCAACGTTTTGAAAGGCTTAATGCAATCTATAAGCATACATCAAACAGCAAAAGGAGGAATGGATGTCTGCTGCAAATTTTTAACTTAAACATAGACAAACAAAATGTCTTCTGAAGAGTTAGTTTGCCAAAGTTGGATACCAAATTCAATTACTGAAGTGTGATGAAAAGGGATTTCAGTACTGCTTTAACTGCACATTTTAACCAACCACAATGTGTGAGCACTTGTGTAAGTGTATACACAAACTAGATTTCTTACTATGCCTAGAGAGTGGGAAAAAAATTCTCTGTTTGCATGAAACACTAAGATGCATAATGGAAAATGCTACAAACTGGTGGGATTTGTTCTTCAAAAATGTCCCACACTTTATTCAAAGATACTTCACTTTTTCATTTTTCTTATTCTTCACTTCTGTAAGATGCCACTTTTTTATTTTTAAATTCTGGTGGTACATACTCTTTACCTTCTTCTCTTAGAGGTGAGGCTCCCACCTTGAGCATCTGTGAGTAATGTCGAACCCTAAATTATCAAGATTATATAATATGTAGACAAATTATTTCATAGCTGACCAGAGCTAACCTACCAAGCAAAAAAATGACAGAAGCCATGAAGTGTTCCTCCTTGGGTAAAAAAATCCATTTTAGTTGAGCAAAATATGATTGTATATATATTTTTATTCTTTTCTGAATTTTTTTTTCCTGGTGATGCAAGAAAGTAGAGATAGAGCCAGAGACAGAGATAAGGGACTGTAGAAGTGGTTTGTTACTGCATCGTATCTCATTTGCTCTGCTATGTTGATCTTCCAAGAGAGAACGGAAAAATCAGATTTGCAGTAATTCAGTGTAGAAAAGAACATTGCTTTTATCCCATAGTCAGTCTATTTTCGAAAATTAATGCACAGTTACTTTAATTTCAAAACACAAAAGACCTTTGACCATATTGACATCTGGTAAGCTCTACCAGTACTTTTCCTACTACTGAAAAGCAAGCACTGTATGGGTACAACAAGTGTCAACAACCTGATGAAAGAAAGTACRGGGGAGCACCTCATTCCGAACAGCAAAGCCCATGGCTAGGCAGCAGGGAGCAAAATACCTTCCCTGAGATTCTCTTTCTGGTACATCAGTGCAAGTCCTTTGATTTCAAATCAGTTGTGTCATACTACATCAGATGAGTCTGCCTAAGTATAGTAAGAAATCAGCAACTCAGCATCTGGAAAGGTATTACTCAAGTGTCAGCATCCAGATACAAGAGACAACACAAACCGAGAATCAATTGAAAGAAGTGGCACAACATCCAGAGACTTCAGTTTTAGAAAAGCTAGTGAGCTGCTACAGACATCTTAAAGAAGTTAGTTAAACTGAAATAGAATTAATTGTTAGCAAATAGCCTCAAGAAGAGTTAATAGTCAGCAATAGTCCTTTGAACAGGAATGAAGCAGTCATACCGCTAGCACTACTGCCCACCTGGAGGAACTGGCTCATGCAACAGTTGCTGGGAGGATGCAGTCCYAGACCCAGGACTCCTGCCGTGTTCTATATAAACACATCAGCATGGGCATCTAACTCAAAAACTTATTTTTCTCAGATTTTTCCSCATTTGGAGTTGTCTTTGGCTTTAGAGGAAAATACAAAGGAGGTAATACTGCCCTGAGCCTCACCGCCCCCCTTAATGTCATGAGTACTTTCAACAAGCAAAAATACCCAAATTGAACTGTRTGGTCCACTCATAGCTAATCATCATAATGGGACTATGGTGCATTTATCATTTTTCTTGAAGTTTGCAGCATGTAAGTATCACTTATATCTGTGCTCTTTCAAATACCAGCTCTCAAACAAGCACTCACCACTGAGATATTCCATTAGTGTCATGCTGGGAATGGAATATGTTTCTGGATTTTATAACTTGACTTTGAACCAGAACCTCATAGCCAGTCCTACTCTCAAGATTACTGTTCATCTCGCAGTCAGAAGGAAAAGTAGACATGACGTATTTCACCATCTTCTCTGCCTGTACAGTTAAGCTGGCTACTGGCTGACACAGCTGCTTTGATCTGGAGTGCACAGAGGAACAGGCAATACAAACAGTGTGCAAATTGTAACTCTGTTTTTTCCTGGCTGCTCCCTTTCATGAAAAGTGAGTAACCTCACACCTCCTTGTGAAACAGCTTGCTCCCTGTCGTCGACCCAAGGAAGGAATTACCCAACTATCTGCCTCCTGGATTTACCTCCTGTCATTTTATACATTTATACATTTTATACATTTATATGGTTTATACATTTATACATTTTATTACCTGTCAGCTTTATACTCATTTTTTCATTAGTATCCTATTCCAGGAGTGGGGTAGTTAACTTTAAAGGGACTGTCTGTGGAGAGAGGTGACTGACTGTCTGGGGAGGGGTTTGGCTGAGACGCTGAGAATGGCAAGGTCACGTGGCGGGGATGTGATGTGGGCCGGAAAGCTGAACTGGCTCAACCGAACCGAACCGGATAATGGGAAGGGAGAAGAGAGTGGGGAAAATGCTCACTAACCCACTTGGTAAGTTTGTGACAGCGACCTGAGTAAGATGAGTAAAGAGCAATGTATTTATCTGCAGTTAGTTTTT
Source organism: Rhea americana (assembly GCF_003343005.1). Classification (NCBI taxonomy): domain Eukaryota; kingdom Metazoa; phylum Chordata; class Aves; order Rheiformes; family Rheidae; genus Rhea; species Rhea americana. Next base: position 6,873,151 of record NW_028186756.1, read on the forward strand.
TTAATAYATACATACCCATTTGCTGTTATTCACACAGTGATGTAGTAGYTCACAGTTTCAGCCGGGACTGAAAGGAGACGCAATGGTACTACAGGCTGTCATCAGCTGCCATTGTYTCCAAAGAATTTGTAGGAGAATACYGARAAGCACATAATTTAGTAAGTGGCAGTCAGAGCTCCCTGCTCTCAGAAATGTCTTCCCAAAAAGAAGACAATTCAGAAACTCTCAATCATATCAGGTAACACTCTGCAATGAGCTTCACTGCCTTTATGTGAGAGCAAGGCACTACTTGATATTTGTAATGTTCGCAGAATGTTGCCCATAATGAATCAGAAGGCAATCTTTTCTTACTAATAAGAAGGAGTAAAGACAAGTCTAGAGTTTGTGTGAAGTTTACCTGGTCCATCAATGACAGACATGCCAACAAGGGTAAGCCAGGCTATAATACTTAGAGCATTCATTCTAGGTTACTGCAGAAGAACTTCTCTAGGTCACCACCGAGACTGCCTCCCACCCCCTTCACTTGTCTTATACATTCCTACCAAAATGGGAGTAAAAAGCTATTAAACACAAAAGGCAGCATGATATACCCACTTTGCATTACTGTAAATCATCATAGAGAATAACAGCATGGTTGCCTTGMGTCAAGATCAACTCAGAAACCATTGTCAAAATGTATTCCGCAGTAATAAGGAGAGAGAAAGAAAAAGAGACTTCGTGTTAGTTCCCATTTATTTAATGACAACATAAGCTCTGAGCTAGCTATTTTGTATGTCAGAAAGTAATGGTGCATGACCAATTTTTTGCTCTTGGAAGAATTTTACCTTGTGGCTACGTTCTGTTTGAGAGGATTTCAAGGAATACTTTTATCACCTGCAGGCTTTTCAGTAGTTTGCACACTTATTGAACAAGTAGGGGAAAAGAGACAACAGACTTCATTAATATATAAATAAACTTTCCAAGAAAGTCAGGATTCAAACAGCAAATTTAAAGGCCATGTAGGCCTTTTCAGTATGACAGTATTACTTACTTTCCAGTAATCTACTGAAGAGCTCCCTAACTCCTGGAAGACACTTCTGCCTCACAGACACTTCAATTACTAGTTTTCAAAACACCTCACATAGCTAAGTGAAGATGCATCCTGTTACCTTTTGCATATCCCATAAAAATGGACTAGAACGTCTTAGCCCATGGTACAAGAACTATCAACCACAGAAGCATGGGAAGTCTAGATTTTAGCCAGTTCTTTGAAATCATCTTTACCCAAATAGACTAAGTCAAGAGCAAATAGCCCCATCTTTGAGGTGGTTTCAAGTACACTGCACTAAACTAGTCGCAGCTTTATTTTTACACATCTGTTGGGCATCATATTTGCACCTCAATCTTGCAAAGATGGTCCTATTTGCTTAGCACTGTGCTAGTTATTGAAGTCCACGAGACTCAAAGCACATACAGCCAAACACTTGCATAAAAGTTTTACGAGCTCTGATTACCTCTGAGGACAGCTCTGGTAGGCTGTTCAAAAGCCTGAATAGCAGAAGTGAGGAACTAATTTATTCTCAACCGCAGAGACTGTTCCCAAGACAGAGTTATGCAACTGGTATTATATGTCTATGTACACTTTGGGGTATGGTCAAGACTCTTCTCTCCTTTTATTACTCATCAGTATAGAAATTCATGACATACATGCTTCTCAATATAAATAATGGGAATTAATTGCTATTCCCAGTAACTGCCAAGATCATAATTCATATAAATATCTTGAAAACTAGTCCAAACTTCCCCACAGTGGCCAAATCTGTAGAAAAAATCCTAATACTACTCATTTGCTGATTTATGTTTACTAATTTCCTTAGTATACATTTGATTCAGTAGATAATTGACATTTCAAAATTAAACATACTGTAAAGCAGGAAACAAAACACACCCGGAAACCCATACTTTAGTTTATCCCCAGACATCTAATAAAATTAAAAAAATCTCATATGAATCTCTCCTAATTTCTCATTACCTGTGCAGATCAAATTAAGACAGAGTGGGAGTGTGGAATACATTACTTGTGGGGCATTGAAGCCTAGGGTGTTACTTTAAAAATTAATTTGTAAGAGGCAATTTGTTAAGGCAGAACTTTTTCATTATACATTTTAATAGCACTCAGATGACACAATGTGCTACCTTTTGTGCTTTGCAGCACAAGCCATGTAATACTTAAAATGTGAAAACTGTGTCATAGTGAAAAACATGTTGATCACAATTACAGAAAGATGACCCAGGTTTTAAATAATACAGCAAGCACCTAGCATCTTTGCAATTACTGACGATAATTACCAGGCTGGTTCTAAGGAGATACTTTGACTTAAAGTTAGATACCAATGAGGTAATTTCAGCTTTTCTTTTCACTCCAATCATTCAAAAATATACAGCTATTTGAAATATTCAAGGTCTACACAAAAAGGAAGTATTTCAAATGTGTGGTGCTGAATTGGTGGGAATTTTAAGTATTAGGTGAAAACTATAGGTCCAGGTAGTATCACTGTATACTATAGACCATGATTACTATGATACTAATATGTATATCTCAAAGGCTTGTTGAAAGTCTGCATATTTTGACATTTTTGAAAGACCACCTGAAACCTGAACTTCTTACCAGAGCTGAAATTTTCTGAAAACTCTTTGAAAATGAGCCTTTAAAATGCATATTACTTCTTGACCATCTGCTCCCATCCTTTCTCCAGAGCTAAATCAGAAGAAAGGAGGAGCACAAATAAAAAGAGAAAAATGATAAAACTGAAAATAAGTGAGAAAAATGACTTCAATTTTTCCCTCTAAATTGCTTATTTGTTTTGCTAAACGTCATAAAGCATTAAAATGATGATTTCATTTGAAATTATAAGATTCAAATAAATGGTTTATAATAATATGTTCCACATTTTTGATGCCATTGTAGTAAGGGAGCAAGGGAACTGAGAAAACAGAAAGGGAAGAAGGATGACACTGGCTGCCCATGAGTGCTGCTGCTGGGAGTGGTATTTCACGCACCAGTGCTTGCCTTTGCCTTTCCTCCCAAAACATCTCCCTGAGCCCTGAAGACCTTCCAGTCCACTCTGCAAGCTGCCACTTATTACAGGTTCTTTCAAACCAAAAGAACTGACTGCAATTTCTGTTTTAGCTCACCTCCAGCCTCTGCCAAAGGAATGAATCTTCCACATACCAGTGTGAAATCTTTTATAGGGGTGTRTGTGTGTACGTATATATACATAAACTGAACCATAAACATCTCAAAATCTCTGCTTTACCAACACGTTCACATGTCTTATCCTGACTGCCATCATCTTTGACAAAAGCCAGTTAGCARGAAAGGCTTTAAAAACCCTTCTGAATAATATTCCTCATCAGACTTCAGTAAGGCAATGCAAAACAAACAACAAGCTCAGGTGAAGAGGGCACATATCTCAGTATCAATTTTTTCAGGTGTCTATAAAAATCCTGGGGGGATGGCCAGAGTGCACTTCCTGCAGTGCTTTGGAGTGCTCCTTGGGGGAAATTTCATTCTGGCTTTTTTTCTGCTATTTTGCTATGAAACCCAAGAACTTACTCTGAGGTATTTCCTTTCCCACAAGCAAATGGATAAGCACAGTCCTCTGATGCTGGTTAATGTACTTTTTTGCAATTTAAATGTCACTTACCAGCACAATGGGTCAATTTTGCCCAAGAGATGTTGAAGATGACAGAGTGGTACCAGGGTTAGAAGAGTCTCAGAGCAGGGTAAACATGTTGAACGAACGGCATCCAAGGGAATGGCTTCCCAGGAAAAGGTGAACGCATCTCACAGCCTCGTTTAATATTTTAATGTTTAATCTGGGTAAGCAAATGGTAAAAACAGCTATAAATTGTATGACACATGCAGGAACAATGAAAAGTATAGTTCGAAGAAACAGCCTCACTGACTACATAAGCAACCCTTTTCCACATCCTCACACATGCCTGCTAATTTAGTCATCCGCATTTCTTTTCCCTTTTATATTTGCAGTACGTACAAGCCAGGGCAGTAAGTGAAAGAGAAGCAAGTGAACGAGTAGAGAAGAGTGCTGAAAAGGAAAGTACAAAGGAGAAATAAATATTCCTTCCCTTCCTCCAGAGCTGAACTGAGAAAATCCCTGAGGATTTCTGGAAGCAAGTAGACATACGCAGGTAGCTGGAAGGAATTTTGAGGCCAAAGCCACCGGGGAAGGTGGGAGTGACCTSTTGGCCTGCTGAGTGCTTGAGGGCTGGTAGAGACAGGGGAGGGCCCAGTTCAGTCAGTTTGGGCCTCATCGTTTCGACCAGATAAGTCTAGAGCTTCACATGCATCTAAGAAGCACGAGAGACAAAGACTTAGGTATAATCTAGGCTGGCTGAATTTGGATTTAACTCTCCTTATGTACCTACAACATACAGTGTTCTTTGGCTGTTAAGAGACTATTTTGCTTCCTTTGCTAGCACAATAAATTGGTGTTACACATCACTCATCAGACCTAGAGATGCACATATTTTGGGTGAGAAATCAGTGAAAGAAGTAGCCACTATTCGTTCTGCTTGTCTATTAGAAGATAATATATATRCTGGGGTGCTGGATTTTAAACTGCCTTCTGATGTGTGTTGGTAGTCAACCAAGAAGAATGCAAAGTGGATATAAAAGATTGTCTCATTCAGCCAGAATAGTGTAAACTCTATATTCATATACTTCGCTGAATATAAATGAATACGCGAAGTGCAAAGTAACAGTAGACTGTTCATGAAATCTTTAGTCTACACGGATTGAATATTTAGAGTATATAGAAAGGAAATTAGGTCCAGGACTCAGCAATTAACGGTCACCTTTGAAGTTTGATTTCTGTTTTACTAATTATTTCCAGCCTATCTCCAAGTAGAGAAGATAGTATCGTATTTTGACTTTAAAGACTGACTTTTTACATAGGGCTATTTGTTTTAAATAAAAGTTTATTTCATTTTAGGGAATTCAGTGACACAGTAGCCATTGCAACGAAAGCATAAAAACATTTCTAGGCTGGAAGGAGATTAATTTAAAATAATTGCTGCTCCTTTTTCCTCAGGAATKTAATTGTGTGAATCTGTAGGAACATACCGTTTAGGTCTGGAGGTGGGAAAGAATATGTTCTTGCCTAGAGAAGTAGATGTGGCATAAATATTTTTCTTATGACTGTATCTATTCCTGTACCATTGATTCATACTTATTCTTTYAAATACATGCATTCTTTGGAAACTCAAGTAAATGATGCACCTCAGTTGCCTGGGGGAAATAATAACTTCTTAGTCTTCAGTTTGTATTTTGAAGCCACGATCCTAGACAGTGCAGTGTTAGAATTTTGGTGTTTTAAAATATTCTGCAACTAGAGTCCCTCTTCATGTAAACAGTTACAGTAATAATGCTACATCTTGTTCTTCCAAACTTTCTTCAAAAATGAAGTCAAAATCTTTACTTCCATTTTATAATTTATAATCAACCAGAGGTGCAGGGAGAGAGAAAATAAAATTTCTGGGCCTGACAATGACATCTCCAGGGAACACCAGGTGCTTGCTCTCAGTGGCCAGCTCTCTGAACTGTTCCAATTGCTGGTAATTTGGTGGTAGACAGGTCCTGCTCCGATGGCCTTGTGGTTAGATGGCCTAAGTAAAATGCCCTGATAAAAGGGGTAAGCCAGTCTTCTGTCTTACAGATCAGTTCTTCATCTGTGAAAGTGGGTATAAACTGCCTGGTCATAGGGAGCTGTGAGGATGTACCACTAATGACTGGAGGGGCACTCTGAGGATCTTCTGTGTACTTAGCTGGATGAATAACGAGTCATTGGGGCATGGGGAAACGACTGCCACGTTTATCTTCACACCAGCAAGCAGGAGTCGTTACCAGGATCCTAATACACCAAAGGATCCTCTGAAACGAGATGATCCTCATTTATTTGGCTGCACATATTTAAAGTGTTGCTTTGTGGTATAAAGTTATGGGTGCAGAAGGAAGAGTTTGGGCTTAAATTATTTTAGAGACTACTTAAGTACAAGAGATTAAAGCTGATCTGTTCATTTCCAGTATCTTTTTTCTCACTATACCACAGGGAACCTCTTTTTGTGAGCCAATCATCCTTTTCTTTAAAGGTATAGAGAAATTATATAACATAGTATCTCAGGGCACCTTAATTGTCCCAATTACTTGGCCAGTTTTGACAGTCAGATCTGATGTAGAGAAGGAGGGAAGAGCTCTGTAGACATATGATAACATTTTGTGTGGTACTTGGACAATACTCAACGGCACAGCTATAATAATCAAAGTATCTGCATTTAGAAGTAYACTACATGAAACATAAAGGCAGAGAGAGAAAAAAGCCTCAGTGTATTTTAAGATATCTTTTATCCAGTCAACCTTCTGCATGAGATATACAGCATTAACACTAAATCAATTATAATTAAACTGCATGTAACCAGAATTGGCAAATTCAATTTCCCCCACATTTCATTATAGCTTAGCTGCTATAATGATAAATTAAATTAAGCTATCTTCCACGGTATCTTCCAGGTATAGCCATTATCAAATATAATTTTACTTCTCACTTTTTTGGATGAAAATTAAACAATATATAATTGTCTCAGATCACTGAAGAGGTTACTCATTCTGATAAAATATATACGTATTTTTTATATATAAATAAGCCATCACACTGTTGTACACAGATGTTAAAGAATACATTTCAGTTTTGTAGGTATAATGGACATCTAAAAGATGAAAGTCAAATATCTGAAATTACAAGTGTAACTCTAGCTTGAATTAAAAAAAAAAAAGGTAAAAGTGAAGTAACATCTCCTCCCTGAAACTTTTGAAAATGAAGCAATTAGCCTCTTCTCTACAAAAGCTCTGGTGTCAGTATGATTTTGAGAACATGATTAAGGTTGAGCACACCCTTAAATACTGCCTTGCAGATGTGCCTTTTTGTACTGAGGTCATGGTTAAGCGTCTAAATACAAACAGAGGCCTTCTACTTTTTCTGTCTGAAATGCTGTTATACCTGCAACAAGCTTTTAACATTCTGCCCAAGTCAGTAAAATGTTATCCTCACCATTAACCTGCAGTTGCATAAAAGTAATTGGATCAGATATAAAACTGATCCTCTTTTGCAGGGTTATACTGTGGGATAATTAAGGAGTAGGGAATCATAAACTAAAGAAAAATGTAATCAAAATCCCTATTCCTTAGTCCTCTAAATTAGTTTTTTGTTGTTATTGTTTATATACATATACATATATATACACACACACACACAGACACACACACAACTTTTTACATGTAAGGATGGAGGAGCTGGCAAAAATAGCTATATATCATATGCATATACTTAAAATATCTCTGTAAGCTAGAAATATTCTGTTTCCTCAGTTCAGAGTCCTCAGTAAGAATCAACCAGAATAAAACAGGTTAAATTTGATAAAAATAAGGAGCAATACTCAGTGTTTCTGAAATGATCAGGGACATATCTATGCCCACATCCCCAAGAGGAACCACTAGTACTAGGCAGAATCTATAGTCCCTGCTTCTATTAAAAATTTATTCACCATGCRAAATAAAAGTGGTAATACAGCCAAAGTCTTGCCTGTGAGCCCTTCTTGGCAGTGTACATGTCATATATCACACTGAGTCCTGCTGGCAGGTAAGCTCTTGAAGAAAGGATCCCCTTCACGAAAACCTCTTAGATTATTATAAGCCACTCAAGGCAAGCAGTGGGGTCCCTGTCCAATCCTTTTCTCTCTGACAGAATGATTTTCTTGGAAAACAAAAATGATTTAAAACAAGGAATATAACAGTCAGATTCAAGGTCCAGCTCAGCCAGTGTCTTCTGCTCTGATTCTATAGGTTAGCCATTTTCTTTACTACAAAGGGATTTGCCATCAAAACTATGTTTTATTTTTATTATATAAATAATTTACACGTAGATTAGGTCTTTGGTCTTAAAGCTTCTGCTTGATGGAACAAAACTCTTCTGCCTTTTCAAGTGTATTCAAGTGGAATCTGTGAGTAAGTGGGTCCTATCACCTACAAATTCCAGTCTTGGATACAAAGACAGACATAAAAGCTGTTATCAGCTGGAGAACTATGTTTTGTGCAAAATTCTTAGGGAGGATGACAGCTTCTCTGGACTCAGGCTATACGGGTACCACAGAAGAGACCATATCACTGGCCCTAAGCCATCATTTAATGCAAAAATGTCCAATAATCCTTAACTAGGGACTGCATGCTTGATACAGCTGAATATCACTGGATACATCACATACCTGAAGGATGAGTAAATTCTTGGGAAATCTGTAGGCTCATGACCCAGGGCTCTCACATCTGAAGAGGAGCTGGCAGGTCTGCAGCTGGCTCCCTGGCTCAAACACTGGCCCCACAGCCACTTGTGGCCTCTCGACTTGCTGTCTTCCATGGACAAGTCAAGTGACCTGTAACCTCCACAGGAATAGCTGTGCCACTAGGAGTGGCTTGAGAGCTGCAGTTCAGCTGTTTGGGAGCTGTATGTGCTCCAAAAGTCACAGGTCAGTCATTCTCCTGGGCACAGAAATTAAATCAGGTCCTTGTACCTACTATATTCAAGAATCTTCCATGGTTTAGTTTGATAATCTAGCCGTAATATCAAGGCTGTCATTACTTAGAAGTGTAAACACTGCATGCTGTCCAAAAAAACCTTTCTAACCAATCCCTTAGCAGCATTGATCTCATTTCCTTTGGGTTATTAGGATTCATGTCCATCATATTTCTGGTGAAGGACAAGGGATCAAGTGGAAAACATATGTTCTTGTGCCAGGACACAAATCCATCCATTTTAATGTTTAACCAAAGATTGAAACCCGCACTATTTAAATCCTGTAGATGTCAGCCAAGCACATATCTCCTAGAGGATGAAATAGTAGCGGCCAGATGCTAATTCCAGTCTAGATGCTCAGTTTGCTTCCTTCTTGGCATTTTAAAATCTCCAAGTACAATATTTTCCGAGCATAAAGAAAATCAGCCAAACAAATATAAATAACAAGTGTCCCACAGATTCCACTACAATTTCAAAACTAGTAGAAAGTACCTAGGTGCCTGCTTCTTCATTCATGCCCTTTCTCACAAGCAGACAACCCTACAACTTCCTAGAGCGCCTTCCATCACCAGTGATTCACGGTGCTCTGCAGAGCTCACTCTGGTACCTAACTGGGTAATACAACAGGAAGTACATCTGAATGCYGTTGATATTCACAGCCACAGATGCCTGTCACAGAGAACCTGCTGGAAATGAAGAGTTCATGCTAATGAGCTCTTCTGTGCTGTCCCTTAAGAGAACTTTAAGTCTGATTTAAATGTACTGTATATTTCTGATACAGAATGAATAGCACATGTCCTAACCTCGAGTGTTCAGCTACCTTTGGCCATTAGTTTTCCAATACCTGTTAGTTAGAACTTAATACCAGTGACAGTGATGTTTTAGGCATCAATTCACATACAAACTCTATTTAATTTTCTATGGTACTCAGTACTTCTCAGACAGACTACTAAATTACACTGTCTTTTAACAAATTGAGGAGAATGGTGCTGCTTTCACAACTATGTAGCAGAGTACAATTGATCAGGTATCCTTGTCACATTCCGCTACCAAGTCTGAAAACCCCAAAGATAATTTCAGTATAATGCTTGCCTTGCATTGGCAAAGTACACATGGAAATCATAGCCTTGCTGATTTTTAATCACTACCAGCAAAATTCATCCTTCTTTAGGATGGATTTAAGGGAGTCTAGTGAAAATTTATGGACCATTCAAGTCTCAGTTAAAAAGGGATTAAAGAGGGCTGATCAATAAGGTTGAACTTCATCCCAGGTTGCCGYGATTTTGCAAACATCTGTAGAAGTCAAATATGTCATATAAATGGTAAGTTGTTAGTTTTTAGTATATATTTTAGCATATGGTGTTTCTGAATAGATCATTGCAAATCGCTAGAAGCAAGGTAGACAGTGCTGAATTTAGCAGATAGAGTACTTTTAAAATAAATGTCAGTTTTAYTAAGCAAAAAGTAAAATTTTAAAATATTTTAAAATTTAGGTTAGGGCGAAACTATGAAACTATGATTTTAAAATATATTTTCTGTATCTCTTTTGAACAATACAGTTCATTTATTAACTGTATTTTAAGCACAGTTTTCTTACCACTTCCTTTTTGTTTACTAGCTCCTTCCTACCATCCGTCCCTGCAAGGGAATGCAGAGATGAACTATGCTCTTTACTTAATATTCCATGTGGAAGTAGACAATGTGCACTGATCGTACTCCACCACTAAGGTGATTCAGGTTCACAGTCTTTGCTTCGCAGTCTCCCACTTCCTCTTGTCTCTGCGCGTAAGCGAGGACACACACTTGTAAGGACTGTGACGAAGAGAGTCTCTGACACATTCCTGTCTTCAGCCAGTTCATGTGGGTTTTCCTAACAGAATGGAGTAAGGTCACCTTTYATTGCCCTGATGTCAGGTGGCATTTTCACTACTACACAGGAGATGGAGAAACGCAGCAGGAAAAACAGGGAGGTGCATGGAGGACACATTAGGGACTTCCAGTCTTTCCACAGGCTGGAATAAGATAACAGTAGGAGCTTTTGGTCAAGGCTGGATCAGACAGAAGGAAGGAGTTAAGATTTAACTTGAGGAAGGCACTCTCAGCCTCCGTTAGTATAAACTTAATTTTGTTTCTGTTCAAAGTCAGTTAAAATTTTCTTGTTGCCTAAAGCGAGAGAAATTAGTTAGGATAAGACCAAATGAGAACTTCTGAAGAGCTCATTGTCTCCTCCCAGGCTGCCAGCTGTAGGAACGAGAGGAGCTATTGCCTCCCTTCCATGAATTACAAGAATTCAGGCATTATAGTTCGCTCCTGTTATTAAGTTCCCTCACAAATAAAATTATACAGCTGGTCTTTATAGGACGTTGGAAATGATTATTCAGGTTTATATTCAGTGGAACTTACATTAAACACAAATGGGTATGCAACAAACAGCAGATATAACAGGTAAAACTACTTACAAAAACTCTAGCTAATAAATGTGGGTACTTTGGAAAACTTACCTTTTAAACATCAATTTTATTAGCATTACCATTACTACAACTAATGTGCTCTGTGAAAGCAGGTAGGAGCATTTTATGCCAGACATTGAATAAATGTACACCAATGAAAGTTATTTCTCAGTCTTTATCTGCGAGGTGAGAGAAAATAGGTGAATATAGTGCAGAAAGCAGAAAATCATATGGTAGGCTAAAAATGATCCATCAAAAATATTTTCAACGGAAAATTAAGTTTTCTAAACCCATTTTCTTAAATAAAGAGTATGTTTTTCTTAGAAAACAATAGAATTTGAAATTGACTTAAAATTAAAAAATAGGATCAGAGGCAGCTCAACTACAATTTCCAGGAGGCATCACCTGAGAGGAAGCATAATTGCCCTGCTCTTGTCAATTTTTGGATAGCATCACCACAGAAGTGCTCCTGAAAGAAGGATCAGAAGAAGTCAGTGCTACAGCTATAAAGTTTTATGAGTAAATCCCCAGCTTTTGAGACAACTTATGCAAAAGTACCTATAGGAAAACAAAAATAATTGACAAAGTAATGCTGCATAGATGACTGATTTTAAGCAAATGGTTCAACTCACAAAATCACAGAATGGCTGAGGYTGGAAGGACCCTCTGGAAATGGTCTAGTCCATAGAGTCCGTAGAGACTACACAGCCTCTCTGGGCAACCTGCTCCAGGGTTTCACCACCCACAGTGGTACAGCTTTTTATTATGTTTAAAYGGAATTTCCCATATTTCAATTTGTGACCACTGCCTCTTGTCCTGTCACTGGGTGTCACTGAGAAGAGTCTGGCTCCGTCTTCTTCATTTCCCCCATCAGATATTTATAGACACTGCTAAGATTCCCCAGAGCCCTCTCATCTCCACGCTAAAGAATTTCAGCTCTCTCAGCCTCTCCTCCTATGACTAGTGGATCCTTTAATTATCATAACGGCTCATTGCTCCTCTGTGGCATCCACTGTTCAAATTAAAATTCAACTCATTTTCTCTATCATGTTTATCATGTTTTTATTATTCAGTTCTTTCTTAAGGTGAACTAAGTTTTCAGTCCTACATTCTCTCACTATGCTACAATGTTTAAGCTGCAAATCCACCTACACCAAAACTTTAACTTAAAATTTATTGCTATAGTGAGGTTCAGCAGCAGCATGGCACATAAACATACATGTACACACATGTGTGTCTTTTCCAGTCACCTACCTACAATATTTCTTTTTTCATCCGCRCTAACTTTATTTGACATGGCTTTTAAAACTGAAATACTGCGTTAGCAAAGAAGAGAGAGTCAAGCAATAGGAGTGTCTGCAGCTATCCCAGTCGGCACTTTCTACACTCACTGCCATCATACTATATCAACTGCTTTGTCTCTTTTTAATCACACATTCCCAACTGCACAGTTTTGATTGCATCAGGTCCCCTGGCTTCAGGGTCTCTGAACAAGGCTGAAAATTGTTTYGGCCGATTCAATACTGGACGAAGGATATTTCCCTCCTCTTATTTTAATAGCAATAACATATAGACTGTACCACAGCAATATTCTGTGGAGATTAAATGTAACTGAGCTGCTATCTTAGAGTGGTTTCTCATGATGAATTTGATCTTTCGAGGATGTTGCCTGTTGCTTTTTTCTTAAGCATTTAGAATCTCAGAGTGTGACTCCCGTGGAGCATAACGCTGAACTGCGCGGCCTGAAAAATGTGCAACCAATTAGGCTAAAACATTGAAGGAMAAGAATTCATTAATGTGTCTCATGAGATTTTATGCCCATATGGGCCTGTAGGTTTCTTTTAGAATAAATACTTCGTTGAGCTGGTCATGTCTGTTTTTTCTTTCTTTTAATATCTTTAACACYTTGCAAATTATGCAATAAACTAGAAACTTTCTTTACCTATACTCCTGCATACAGGTAGCTTGAGGGAGGATGTATCTCCTAAGACATTAACCTTAAGTTTTAAGACCTATCTTGCTGAYCTATCAGCTTTAAGACCTGTTCTTTTGGTCTCTCCCTCAGCAGGATTAATGCTATTTCCTTGTCTTTGTCTGTCTTCTAATCATCACAGAGAAGTCTACTCCAGACGTGTCTCTGCTTCTGTGGTTTTGGGGAGCTGACTGTTCGTAACTGGGAGCCTTAGGTAAATGAGGAAAAGCCTATCTCTGCCTTGTATGATGGCAAAATATTTTACTGTGTACAGTGCAGTATCACAACAGCAGCTCTAGTTACAGATTAGAAACCTGCTGTGGAAAACATACTTCAACAAGAGAACAAAAATYTTTTTCATGCCCCAAAAGAACTTATGATACTAGTATACAGAAGGAAACTACAGAGGGATATGGACAGAAGGAAGCACAAGAGTCACCTGTGACTGATTATRATGAATTCCAGTTCTTACCTCAAAGACACTGTTGAAGTCATTTGTCCAGTGGTTCATATTTCGAGAATAAGCTGGACAAAGTGCTGAGACACAAGATTGAAAGATTTGGGTGTCTGAATTTGTTTTTTTAGTAGAAGTATTTTAATTCTATTTCAGTAAGGGAACTGTTCTGGTGCATATTGCATATTGACTTAATTTTCTTGATGAAAGAATGCTCATTTGCATTTTTTGTAAATATGTGCACATATTGACACAAAATGTGCACATAAACAGATTTTAACATGCACTTAAATATATTAACTTTAATTCATAATAACACCTAAGTAATTTTAGAAGAAACACAATACAGCCTAATGTTAAACAATTCATTTCACTACAAAAAAATAAACTACTGAAGAAATAAGCAGAACTAGTTCCTCCTGTATTCTCATTTATCTTCCTAACTATCTGCAACTGTTTTGTCTCTTAATATTCTCAAGTGTTTTCCATAAAATGCCTCTAATGCACTGAAACAGGAGATTACCTGAAAATGACTAAGTACCTCAAATTCCATCTCATCTGTCAGAAAATAGAAAGAAGAAATGAAATGAACTGCAGGTTGAAAACCAGAAGTAAGAAAAATAAACAACAAATAAGAAAAAAAAAAGTAAATACTCTGGCATGTTAGATCTTCCTTCTAGCACCAGTCACTGTTCTGTTTCCTTGCAGATTAGGAAAAATGCATGCCCATGCAACAAAGGTCACCCTCCTCCAATCAAATGTAAACACTCCTTTTAAAAAAGTGTATTTTATGGTCTTTTTTAYCCTATTTTACACAATGAACATGTTTTTGTCTGTCTTGTTTTTGTCTATTTTCTTCTCTTCTCTCAGAGACAAATGACAGTGGCATCTGTGTTGTTRCCGAGATATGAAAGTCAACACAACCTCATACAAAATGGTGATGCTAATGAAAGAACAGGTGACATTTTAGTCTAACATTTTAGTGACATTTACTAGCATTTTATCTTAAAAATGTGTTAAATAGGAATTCTTGGCCTAGAGCCCAAGTCTGAACTTACTTATAATGGATTTAACTGAATGTAACCYAACTGAGTTTCTGGAGTAAATGACCAGGGCCTAGTTCCTAGAGGGACTTTAGAGATTCAACACTTTAGAGATCACAGAAGAGCTCATAAATGGTTCACAAAGTCCCATGAACTTTGACTCACTTGGCACAGCTCAGTTCTTCAGCTGGACTCAGTAATTTTAACTCATTCTCATCCTTTTGCCTGATATGAACTGAGCTGCTGCCAGGAATAAAAGGAAGTACGCACCTGCATGAGGTCTCAGAGTTGGAAAGAAGAAGAGGAAAGGATCTTTATCAGAAGTGACAAGAGCCCACAAACAGGTCATGCTCACACAAGCGCAAGAAAAATTTTCCTAAACAAGGGAAAAAATTCTGTTTTCAGTTTTCTGTTGTGTTAGTGCAAACAGTATTGAAAGGGCTCCCAATCACAGCATTTGTATTCCAAGAAAGCAGATCAGTGCCATGACTGGTGACCAGAAATGATACAGAATAACTTGTTGTATCACCCTTCATTCACTCAAACATGCATTACACTAACCAGCATGGAACAAACCTAACTCACCTGCTTTGGCTCTGCACAGCTCCTGCCCAATGTCATACTTTCTAAGCACCTGGAGAAGCTAGGTAGAGGTTTGATACAAGACCAAATTCTCTGTGTGGCCTAATGCAGATGTAGGTAAGATCCAGTACCTGAAGCAAATCCATAGGCACTGAAGAATGACACTCTCACATGCAAGGACAGGATGGCACAAACTGAGTGTTAAAGGTGCACTATGTTCTTCTCACTGGCTTCCTGTAGATTTTCAATCAAGGTCAAGATCTTGGTCCTAATCTTCCAGGGCTCCATTGCCTTCGCAGTYGCTAGGTTCTTTCCAGGCTCCTGGCAGAATGATGCAGCATTGCAGCGTGGAGACTGCACCCATCTGGAAAAGAACTTGCACAGGAGCAGGATTAAATCTGCAGTGTGAAACCCTCCCTGGAACTCAGCTCGTCACAAATCTCACCATCTTCTGCTTGAACTGCTACACGCATTTCATTGACGTGGCCTTTTCTAAAATAGATGCAATATAGCAGATATATTAACAGCTGCTCTATCACTAACTACCCCTCCAAAAAATGACAAGGAGAGGGTGTAAGGAGCATATGGTAGATACTATTAATGATGGTAAGCATTTCAAGAAGGAACTCTTATTGTAAGGAATAGGGCATAAGAACTCACACGGAACAGAAAATGTGTTTTCCAGCTGACTCTAGTCAGCTAGATTATACTTTGTCCTGCCAGAGAGCGCAATATTTACCTATCCAGCTCTTCATTGTTCCTATAAGACAGACACAAAATTACCTCTGCCTGCAGCCACCACTACCTCCAACATCAGCCCTAGGAAATTACATTTCATATGCAATACAAATGAAGTATGAATGCTCTGCAGAGCTTGTTACACTGCCCAGTGTATTCTGAGCTCTCATTCAAAGCCTCTGGAGAGAAATATCCAGTTAGACAAACCTAGGCTTCTATCCCAGAATGACACATACCAGAGGTAATTTAGATATACCTGAAACGCTTAAATCAGGATATCAACTTGGGGCAGCAAAGCTAAGTATAAATCTAAATCTGAACAAAAATCTTTGCAGAATCAGAGCTCAGGAAAATAGGGAGGATAACTGTAAAGAGATCACATGAATAATCTTTTACAGTTGATTGTATTTTTGTTCCTTCCTAATCAAACTCAGAACTGACTCTCTGTAGCTTCTAGATAGTGGAGGCCTGCAGAGCAACAGTCCCAATGCCTCCCCCTCMGCAAAGTATTTTTGTTATAATTAAAGGATAAATCATACAAATTAAATTTTCACAAAAGCCTGTATTTTTTTACATCGATTTCCCTTTTTATTCAAACACTACAGATATGTTGTTTCCTAATTCATCACCAGAGAGATCTTTAAAATGTAGGAAGTGACACAATGTGATAAATGTAGGTAGGACAAAAGACAAATCTTTTGGCTGGCTCATATTACTGAGCACTGTTTGATATTCCTCCYGCAATAAGCACATAGAAGAGAAAGCATAGTTTAGGAAAGTGTTTAATATTGTATACCATGCTGCCTACAAAATATTTGATAAAAATTGAGTCTCCTTCTCYGTAGATCTTCAAGGCCTGCCTGGATGCAACCCTGTCTAACATGCTSTAGGTGACCCTGCTGAGTGGGGAGGTTGGACTAGATGATCTCCAGAGGTCCCTTCCAACCTTRCTGATTCTGTGATTCTATRATTCTACTGTTAAAATGATAGTAGTTAAAAAAGGGTGCCATGGGATTATTCACAATCATTTGACATTAGTGTATTATAAATATAACATTTCAGCTGTTAATTTTGATACTGTTTCAATTTGATATTAGTATATTATAAATATAACATTTCAGCTGTTAATCTTGATACTGTTTCAATTAGAGAATTAAATTATTTTTAATTCTTAGAGTTAAAAACAAATTCAAACAGAAGAAATTATTTTTTTATTTTCYTTTTGAGCAAAATATTTTTGGAGGGAGGACTTTCAAAGCATTCTTCTCATAATATTTTGGATCAACCACTGAACTGAAAAGCCCATTAACTACACAACCATGTTCTTTAACTATAAATATCATGCCATTGCCTTGTGTTCAAATTTGTTATTTGCTCTATTATTTTTGCCTTATTCAACTAGAAGTTTTTTAAAGCAATGTTTTTGTTATATACATGTAGATGTTCAGGAGATTGGAGATCTGATCCCTGATCATGCCTGCCTATGACTACACAATAGAAATAATTAATTTAACAGTAAGAAAAGAACTCTCGAGTTCCTGCCTGCTGCTTACAGCTATTAAAAGGTTGCTCCAAGATACACTGCTAAACGGCAGAAGGARGTATTTCCCTGCTAGAATTGCCACTTTCAAACTGCAAACCACTCCCTTGTGCACTTTCTCTATAAGAGAGGAATAACAGAAATTCCTGCGAGTTTGCAGCAGAGCGTCCATGCCTTCCAGGGCTTGTCACGCGGTTCCAGGGCCACTACCCCTTAAACACCTGCCTTTGTATTCCGGGCAAATACAGAGACACTGTCAAAACCTGCAACACTCTGAAATATTCTCAGGAGCCTCACAGAGTGTTTTTGGCAGCGCTTTGCGTTCCCCAGCCCCACTGACCGGCTTCACCTGCCACGGTGCAACGAAGTCCTGGCAATGAGGCACCTTCCTGCACCAAGACYGGGGCTGCTCTCCGCAAGGGCCCTGCTCGACCGGCCCGACCCGAGGAGCCGGCGCCGGAGACCCCTCGCTGCCGGCACTGCAGCTCTCCCAGAAACAGACTCTGCCCGTTATCTGCCCGACTGCTCTTCCTTTCTTTTTCGTCTTTTTTTTTAATTGAAATATTCTGCAAGAAAAAGAAATAAACCCACCTGATCACTTCTGATTACTACAAATTATTTAGAACCAGCTGGAAAAAAAAGGCTCCTGTCCCCCTCACCGCCCTCTGTTGGTGTTACAGCCAGCCACAGTCCCCTCCCACAGCAGAAAGCTTAGTTTGTTTATTTTGTGGAACACAGAAGCTTTGCAATTTTTCTTCTCTTAGACATAATTACAACTGCACAAAACAGTAGAGATCATTTTGTCAGGGTTATTGCAGTAGTAAGATGAGAGAGTGCCAGAAGTGACTGTGCATCACAGGCGTAAAAGTCCTATTTACAGGAAACAGCCTCTTTCTACACTCTGATCTAAGGTGCTATGAAAGAAAGTTTAAATATTGTCAGATTTGTATTCAGGAAACAAAAATAATTTTTTTTTTAATTCAACCACACAGCTTAGTCTTCTGGGGCTTAACTTAAAATTTCTAATTAGCTCTTCTACCTAAAAATCCACCTTCCTTATATTACCATGAAATAGAAATTAGTCTCGAGGGAGAAGACTGCTGATAAAAATTCAGTGGTATCTGCTAAGTTGCTAACTGGCAACTAGGCAAAAGGTGAAAACACATCATTTAGGAAAGGAAGCGAAGGGCAACGGGTACCACGGACTAGCTACTGGCCGCGCGGGTGATATGGTCCCYTGGACGAGGTCCCCTGGGCTGACGACGTATGAAGACGGCGAAGCGCTGGCTGCTACATGGAGGTGCCCTGCAGTATGACTTGCTCTTCAACGTGACGTGGTGACTCGCACATATGCTCTTGGCCAACRATCCATGATTTGGGAAGTGCTAGCAGACCTGTTGTTTATTTTCCCTTTCCATTTGAAAGCCTTTGCACTTGCCTTTAAACAAGTATTTTCCCTGCCCAGAGAGACAGAAGCAAACAGAGCCGGTTGTTAATAGGCTATCTGCACTGCCATGGCAATCTCCTCGGAAGATGGCACGGAGATTCAGCCAGCACGGCTTTGCCTYGCAGCCAAGTTGCTTTTCAAACAGCTTGTCCAGAGCCAGCAGCTTTTCCAGCAGCCTGCACGCCGCAGAAGGCCACACGATCATTCTGCGAGAGAACGGGAACCTGCCGTGCCAGAATCCTGTCACTTTATTAAGTAAGAGTTTGCAAGGAGGCTGTGTGAATTAATCTGGGAGTCAGATAGCAACCTGACTAAACCACTAAGGAAGAGTCCTACGGTAGTAATGAGTTATTGTGTCTCCTGCTCTGGGGAAAAAGAACACATATGTCAAGAAGCTATGCTGACTGTGTAAAACAACCTGGACAAATCACTTGTGCATCTATTGCAGAAAGAGGGAAAAAAAACAAAAAAAAACCAAAAAAAAAAACAGTGCCTGTATCTTTTTCCCCAGAGAACCATTGTCACAGAACAGTGCCTAGATGTTTATTTTCTACTCAGATGAAAATCTAAAGGTAAAACCAGGCTGTTTTGATTGTTTATATCCAGTACACAGAGAGTAAGAGAATTAGGTAAAAAGGAAAATATTGCCCTTTAAAAATCACTGATCCGATAGAGAAATCTGATTTGCAACTGTGAAAAGTTCAAGCTGTTCTATTTTGAAAGCGGCAGGCTGACACTGCCAATAGAGATCACATAAAGCCTGCCTCGAGTCTCCAGYGTGTAACCGGGGGAGTAGAAAAATGGATGTACTCTAGTTTGAGTACTTAATGATTATAAATGGTGAGTCTGTGGTGCAGCATGTTGATTATTAATATATGTACTATATTCTTTCATTGCACAACTACAACAGTGTCTACCAACATCCTAAAGTCCAGGAAGGCCACAGTTAGATATTTAAAAGTGCAGCCATTCACAAAAGCACCCAAAGAGACCTCATAAAGAAGATATTGGCAGAAATCGGTGGAAAATCAGAGTTTAGTAGGATTTGTCTAATTACTCACCACATTTGTAAAAACATCTATTCTTGTTTTTAGTTATCTAAATACTTGTATGAGTTTCCTCATCCCCAAGGTGATTAACACTGTGCAGGTTACCCCCAGAAGAAAAGGTCGAGAGTGGTGAGGGAGAAAATAAGGACTATCACTRCATAAGCCCATGCAGTAGAGCCAGCTGGTGTGGCTCCTTTTCACATCCAYGTGAAAACGACCAAGCCTCCCCAGCCTTCACTTAGGCTGAGGCTGCATCTGTCTCTGCCATGAAGCATGAAATGCTCTGTTGGTGATCTCACCACTTACGGGGGGAACAACAGGCAAAAAGTCATATGGCCTCTAATAAACTGCRAGGGCTCACTTTGCCAAGTGTGGGTATGTACAAACCCTGCTAAAACTCAGGCATGTTCTGGTTTGTCATTTACCTTTGAGTATTTAGAAGAAAGAAGTCATTATAAGACATCTCTCTAAAATAAACAGTAYGCAGATACCAACCTTCAACCCAAACACTAAATCTGCATTTGTTGAGAATAAAATACTTTAGGGGAAAAAAGTCTCTATTTTAAAAGCTGCTCATTGTTTCACAGAATCTCAGATTTATCTCCTATTATCACACAACCCCCAGTGGCTCTAAGGGTGAATCATCGTCTCCATAAAAACTCAGGAAGCTGAGAACACTGCTGCATTTTCTGTTCATCAGATACAGAGAGATATAGCTATAACTTTAACTTACAAGAACTTCAGGGAAAACAAAAGCTTTACTTTTGCTTTGTTATTGATGTCACCACAAAAGCAACTCTAGAGGAGAATTTTTCAGTAATCTTCCTAAAAGAATTTGAAAGCTTATGAAAACTATAATCTTATGCTGCTTTGTCAGTGATATAACTGAGAACAGTTTTTGTAAATCTTTGTGGATCTGCTATTTCTTCCTTGATTATCTGATCTGCAATGTGTTCCTCAATACATTTGAGTATACTCTTGTGCAAGAGATGTTTTTAATCCCATTCTGCAAATGTGGAACCGAGGCCCAGTAATTATTGCCTATGTTTCATAGCAGCTGTCTGGGATGCTTGATCTGTTGAGACTTACAAGGAGACTCTGTAGCAGGGAGCAAGGTTGGCCTTCAAATCACTGGTCTCTCCTTGTCCCCCCTAAAACTCTCATGTAGTCAAAGGCATTACTGCCAGGCAGACACCCCTTATTCCATAAAGTAATTCCATTGACTATTTCTACAAGAAAAGGATCATTACTATCAGTTAGGCTAGCTTAATCTCTCTGGCTCTGGTTCAAGATCCTGGTCCAAAGAGTATCCTGCTGTGTTCCCAAGACAGTCTATATTTCACACTGAATGTACCATGTTAGTTCTTACACTCATCAAGCTGAATTAGGTCCTGCTTCATTTTCTAGTGCATTAACTTTCTTTAAACTTTATTCTATATTAGCTTATTCATCACAGTGTATAGCTTTTCAAGCTAAAGAACATAATTCTCATAAACTTTATAGTTAAAACAGCATTGTGATCTCCATTTGTGTGTGGTAGCGTTTCACTTATATAGCATGGAGCATAAACTGCTGCTCGGAGCACGTGAGAGCCTTTAGCACTTATTTGCCTTTTTAGAGCTCGAGTAATGTTTCAAAAAAGAACCAACAATCATCCACCATCAATCACTTTATCCCACCCAAATCTCTTCCCTCAGAATGTATCAACTAAAAAAATCCTCAGCTCTCATTGGGGGGTTATTGTCTGCAGCTGAGGGTGAAAAAAGGAAAATACAAACCCCTATTGCTAGGCTAAGAAAGTGTTCCCTTTCTGAGTGTATAAATGTTAATCGGATAAAATAAAAGGCAGTGCTAATGGCTGACTTAAAGCGAAAAGCTCAGAGACATTTACATGGAGTGCATTCACCCAAATAAGCTTCTTTAATGAAGTAGTGTAGATGATGCAATGATCATGATGCCTAAGATCAACTGGGTAAGTCAAGTACAAAAGTGAGCCTAGCTCACATTCACAGTTTTTAKTAGCCCTTTAATTTTACTTAATGCAACTTTTTGTCATTTAATTTAATCTCCCTTTTTATGGTTATCATTTCTACAACTGAGACCAACATTGTAAAGGGAGGTCTCCTTAGAATCAGTCTGACCTGAGTGAAAATGAGAAAGCTTACCGAAGCTGTAATAATATCCTTGCATTTCTTTGTTAATCTTTCTTATGCCGTAACTTTTTTCACACAAAAATCAAGGTCAGTGTGTCAGTCATGGCACGGCATATCCTGTTTGCTTGATGTTGGCCTCTCAGGGAACTCTCCAGYTACCAAATACTAGATATAAATCATGACTAAGGTCTGCAGCATCTGTGCTCAGTTTGTTTGATCACTAAAAGTTTTCTGATAAATCCCCCATCTCCCARTGAGTAACATGCTTGCAAGGGTCAGGCAAGCAGGATGGACAAAAGGCTGCAGCGGAGTTCAGGCTTCTGTTTAGGGCACACTACCTTTAGGGATGATATGGTACATTTATTCATTGTTACTCTATAGGAAACCTCCAACTGATAAATGCATGAAAAACCTCAAATAAGACATAACCTGAATATTGGAAAACTAAGGGTTTCCTTTGCAGACAGGAATCAAGGAGTGTCTCATTTCCATTCCACTGGCATGCAGACAGCCCACATCGCGTTTATCTGACATCTAAGTTCTTCCGCATCATTTGCCATTGTGAATTTTAACCTAGAAAAGTGTATTGGCAAAGGAATTTGCTAGGAGCTTTTTTTCATCTGGTCTATGCTATTGTCACAACTTCAACTGCATTGAACACGACAGGCAGTATAGCAAAAAAAAATAATATCAGTTACCTGAGTTTCCACACGCTCTGAGTCAGGGCTTCCCAGAGAGTCCCCAGAGGTCACACACATTCTGCGAAGGATTTGTAAAAGGCTTGCAAAGGCAGCCCTTGTTTGAGGCATTACATTTAATTGAGGCATTGCACTGAAGATGAATTTTGTTATATAGCCCTCCTGGCATGACTTTTCATTTTTTAAACATCCCCTCATTATAAAAAGTTGGAAATCTCTGCTCAAGATTTTCTAAATGACAGATTTTTTTATGCTGAAAATTTCAATGCTTGTTTCTGTTTGAAGGTGACATCTTTGGGAAAGTTCAAGTAAAATTCCTTCAGCTCTCTGACTTACGAAAGCATGTAAAAAATGTATGTTCTTGTGTTCATCACAATCACTAGCTCTCACTATTTGGAAGCCAGCATTAACAAGACACTATTCTTCATGATTACAAAGATAAAAATCCCCACCTGATAGCATTACCGAGGTGGTAAGGCTGATGGATTCTGAGGTCAGATTTCAGAGCTAAGAAGCTCTCTTTGTGAATATTTATGAGAAAGAACTAGATAGAACTGGTATCAGAAAGACCCCAGTAGTGTGCAAGGTGAGTGAATTAAAGTGTTACTTTCCAAGAAATTTTCCCTTGCACGAACTAGTCACCTCTTAATCAAAACTTATAATATTGATAGCATCCCATTGAAACAGAAAATTAAAGAAAATAACACATACACTTAAAAGACACGTTAAGAGAGAGAGGCTAATAATAGACAGCAACAAGGAAAGCATTTCCAAAACAGAAACTGTAGTTTTTTCTCTACATGATAATTTAATTCAGAATCAGTTTCAACYCCCTACACATAATCTGCACCCCAGGTGGTAAAATGCATGTTGAGAGCATAAATACRGAATGATTATCACTGGACAAGTGTAGTTTGCATAGCAGCTTCACCTTGGAGGAAGTGGGCGCAAGCAGAGCCAACACACTTTAAGATCAGTATGGTGTCCYGGGAAGTTTTAAATTCAAAGACCCTGGGAAGCTTGGGCAGAAGCTGCTCTTGCAGTCACAGCTATTCCTTTGAAAGGAGCACATGGTTTGGTCAAATCAGATTATATCAAGCAGGAAACTGAACCATAGAAAAACTAAACTTGGTTTAGGAACTGCTCGTGTGTTTAACACCAGTTCCTCTCCTGCATATTAGAAACAACCATTTTTGCCTTCCCAGCTTCCAAGCGTAGTTTGCAGAATTATCAGTTGCGTTGTCTTTTTCCCTGGATGAAGGAATCACATCTTTGCAGGATAAAAGCAGTCTYGCTAGTTCCTCACCGCGGCACCCGTCAAGTGGCACGCTCTGCCTTAGCCGCAGAGGAACTGCATTTCTCTGATGCACCACAGACAGCCCTCAGCACACTCCAGCCCGTCGGCGATAGCCAGGGGAAGTCTTACGGATCCTCTGTGCAACGCTGACTCAAGCAATGGGGAGCAATCACTGAATTTCTATACAAATTTGATACTGATGATCGTGTCCATGATGTGTAAAGGAGTTACATTACTCTTTTGATGACACACAACTTCAAATGCATTTATATCCTCTCTGAATACTGAGTTTGAATACCCTGGGTATAAAAAACAGGAGCTTTTTCTTTGAGAGATTAAATATGTAATATTTTATAACCCAGTTTAAACATGTCCCATGCAAAATTCAGGATTGGTTTTCAATACATAATTTGCTATTAATTTTTAAACAAATTCTTGCAAGACTTTCCATCTTATYATCTGAATCTATGGAATGATGAATAAATCAGAATACAAAAATCAACATATAAATTTGTATTTAATCATGAATTTGTTTTGGTAAAATGAAATTTTAACCAAACATAATTTTAGATGTAATCAGAACTATATCTGTCACTATATAATTAGATTACTTAGTTGTCAAATAACAGAAATCCATTATCCTTATATAAACCTCTAGTTTCCAAGGCAATTTGGTCTCTAAAGCTCTGATGAGCTATTAGTTAAATAAGTGCAGTTTTCCTTTAAGTTTGATGTAGAGAAAACTAAAATTCAAAATGAAGGATAAAAAAGAGCTGCAGAACAAAACCAAGATGAAATCACAGGATATAATTTTCGTATATATAAATATAAATTCTGGACCAAAAAAAATCAAGAACAGGAATGACTTAATAAATCTTGAATGTTAGAAAATTTGAGTGTTGTAAGAGTCTAAATTCAATGCTTTTTATCATTAATGAATGGACTCCATTAATGGAGTCTCCAGATACTTTATTTCACTTTTTGAAAAAATCTATTCATAATAAGATTTAGGAATAATGCAAAAAGAAGCTTACATGAAAAAGAAATTAAAAGAATAACCATAACAACTGTTTTGGGAAGAAGAGAAATGGATGGACCCTTGTTCTTCAAACAAGTCTATTCCACTGACCTAGCTTTCAGAGTCAGAAGAGAAGTACATAGATTATAGAATTGCAAATGGAGGGCTCAGTTTGAGCTGCACTGATATTCTATTTGTGGATTAGCTTGGGATTAAGGAAAACAAATTAAGTATGATTTTAATATATTATTTTTTGTTCCCTTGTCTCAAGAAAAAGAAAAGTAGTGTAGATCTTAGCAACACAGGTAATGATTCCACTTTCCCCTTTTCGTATTTATTGGAGGGGAACTACCATCCGCTTACTATTAGTCTTTCTCTGTTTTTTTCCAAGATTTCCATCTTTAGAATTTGTATTCCCTCCACAACTTTCTTCTCCATCTCCCTTTTCTACTCTCTAACCCATTTTCTTGCTATGAATCCATATTCTGTGAAGTCTCGCAGGATAGCTGTTTGTTACAGAACACTAACAGAAATATGAAACAAAATGTTTTCAGGTATAAATAAACTCAGTAACTATACCTGACACAGAAGGGATAAGCTGATTCTCTATTTCCTTATCCTCAGTCCAGCAGCAATGCAGTCCCTGAAAACTGCAGCTTATTGCAGTTCTTCCCTCAAGAGTTGAATAGTGACCATACTGTGGTCCAGAAGAACCTAAAGAGACAAAAGTGTGCATAGAAGATATTAGAGATCTAGTTTGATTGAAAGATTTTAGTATGAATGTTTTTCTCTTCGATACCTCTTCAAGACCTCATCGTAGCAAGATTTCACCAATGAACTTGTTCATCAATTAGGCTTATTATTTCCTCCAAACTCTTTGTGGCAATTCCTTAAGATACCACATTAAACAGTTTTCACAACGGGAGAGAAGTGTAAAACTATAAATCTAGAAGCTTTTGAACAGAGTGTCAAACACTGTTGTGCACTGTATAATTTCTTCCAGACCTACCTGGTAAAGATCATTTTATGCCTGGAAAYCTGAGGGCTAGAAGATCTTACTTTGGTCAGAGTCAGTGCAATTGCATATGTGGTTCCTGCACCGGAATGTCAGCACTTTTGAAAAAATTAGGCTATTTGCCTGGATACTCTGCAGCTAGGCATTTATAAACTACATAGGTTGGGGGGAGAGGAGGGAAAGAGAATGGAGAAGTATTTTCTCTTTTGTTTAAAAAACTCTCTTCTTTCTTATCATTGTACTGGGAGAGAAGGAGGATAGGTAGACCATGGCCCTCCTCTTAATGGTATTCTCATACAGCTTTCTATTACCAGACCAAAACCCCCAGTCATCCTACACTTCTGTGGAGATGCTTCATACTCCTCCATCTACAATGAACTTTTTATTGCCCCTTGATAGAACTTGCTTTGTTGTTTTTACGAGAGATTTTTAAAAATAGGAATGCCTAAAATCTAAAGTGAGGACATCTGAGCACAATTCTAAAGTGAGCACAATTACCAGTGTAACAGCATTATAATGTTTCTGTATTACCTCTCTTTCATCCCCTCACATACTCCAATGCCTTCTTTGCCTTTTTGAMTGCAGATGCCTGTTAAAATGTTGCTTTAATTGCTTGCTGATGTTGRTTTTTGTTTGTTCAGTGGGTTTTCTTTGTTTGTTCAGTGGGGTTTTTTTGTTTTCCATTTTGGAAAGGCATAGATTGCTTTGGCTCAAACTGCTAGGCCACTGCTGTGCCTCTTGCTCGTTCTGTTCATCCCATCCACAATTCAGACAGATGAATCTCGGACGAGGCCCAAGATAAGAGAATGGAGGTCAGGCGGTGCTTGTGGCATGTGGGAACCAATAAGAGCTCTCATGTGCAAATATTCCTGGGACTGGCTGCTGAAACATTACCTGCTTCCCCTGAAAAGAAGCAACTGGCAAGTGGGATTCCAGCAGCAGTTATTTGGCATGTGGTATCCTTCTCCTCATGTGTCTTGGTCTTCCAGACTGACTAAGAATTATCCATGTGGTAAACATCTGGATTAACATAGCTGCTGGCAGAGCTAGTCTGTTCTGGCATGGAGAAGGAACATGTGCAAAATGGAGCTAACAACCCAAAATTAGAAGCTGGGGAGGGGCAGGCCAGTGCCACTGTGTTGTTCATCCATCTGGAAAAGTAGAATTTTAGGGAAGAGATTACAAAGAATTACAAMGAATTTAGGCAAAGGATTAGATTGGCTGCTTAATGGCACATGGATAGTATTTATCACCTTCACCGAAGCTTATGTCTAAAACCATAATAATCTGGGTTTTGTTGCTAGAACTGATTTAGCAGACAGCCAAAAAATGAAGCAAAATAAGCCCCAAAACAAAAGAGCAGCAACTGATAGGGATTACAGGAAGGTAAACAAGAAGCTTACAACTATGCCAATGACTGCTATTAGCACTTACAAATGGTCCAGATTCTCATGCCCTAGCAGAATGAGTCTGTCACCATCAAGAGGTGAGAATGACAAATTGTACTCAGACCTGCAGGATGCCATGAAAGTTTTAATTCATCTGACACAAGCAATGGGCAGACCAAAGAAACATTTAATCAAGAACTAAAAGGGAATTAAAAATAGTAAGAGAAAAGCTAAGACATCTCAGACCCTTCTTGGTTTTCATATGTTCATATGATATTTATTTACTCATTTAGATGCAGATGAAATAGGTTAAAAAAATCTTTTCCATGAAGGTATTCAATAAGGAAGCGAGATCTTTTTGCAAGCAAACTTACCTCACAGCCATGAATCCTTCAGGATATAGAACAAGTTTCAGGTGCTGAGTTGTTTTTGCTGAAGGAATCAGAGATTGCCAAAAATGTGTTGCAAGAAGATTTAATAACCAATAGTTGACATTTAAGATCCAAAAGCTTCTAAAGGCAAGTGGGCTTCCTAAAGGCACATGACTATCATTCACCTACAGGACCAGCTCCATCTAGATTCTTAATGAATCCAGTATTTTTATGTAGCTGTGAGATGTACCCCATCTGATATCCATACATATGAAATGGAAGAAGCATGTGAATATGCACAATTACCATGAAACATCTCTTTTGTTCTCTTCCAACCAACTTCCTCTCTCTGATATTTCCAATAATCTAAGCGTCTTTCAAACAGCTGCTGTTTTCCAAATTCTCTATGGGGTAAACTTTTCAACCTGTCAGCGAAATGGCTATTTCTCCTTGAATTATATTGATCTGAGTTGTGGGATGGCTGGATAAGATACTATACTCTCTTTTTTATTAGTGAAACAGGCCTGAAGAGCAGAACAGCTGGAAAACAAGGATTACAGACATGATGAAAAGTGCTCCAGTGGGAGTGAGAAATAAAACACATCTTTTCCTGTACCAGGTTTTGATTATACAAAGCTGTACCTGCTGAGGTTGAACAAATAACAGCCTTTACTGACTTCTTTCACCAGAAGCTAGAAAAATTTGATASCTAAAAGGTAACATCATGATATGAATTATGTTCCAAATTCTAATAGTATATTTGGTCAACTTCAGCTCTGAAAATATTAATATGAAATGCTGAAAAGGATAATGTGGTACTTCAGTGTTTTTCTCAGTGATGTTAGATTGGTTTATTGATTCTATTTATCTCCTAATTGGCTGACACTATTAAATTACCAGCATTCAGATTACAAATTACTTTAAATGATCAATCAATGCAAAATAAGGTCAAGATTATTAGTGACAGACTGGATGGAGAGATAAATAGATCAATAGAGAGAAATAAAAATAGATCAATCAGAAGCTGAGACTTAACAGAACAAGTAGGTCGACCTTTTTTTCTCATTCTTAATTGCATGCTTACTGGCTCTTTCTGTGGGGACTAGAAATCTTGAAGTCTATTTCTACATTGCATAATTATARTTCTCAGATCTGACAGATCATGTCAAATCTTAAAGTAGAACAAATAGTGAAAATTAGGCACATTGAGATGTTGAGCCATCAAATTACATTAGTAAAGTCACAGTTTAATGGAATCCTCTAATTCTACTAAAATTCAAATATAGAGAACACTGAAATACTTAAAAATATAATGCTCCACATTAATTAAACAAATTTACAATAAATTGGTCTGGACTGGTGCATAACATTCAGGTTGAACTACTAGATTAGGCTGATCATAAATTGATGGTAATTTTTTCTAACATATCCCAACCATAAATTTTTGAAAGTAATGCACAGTCCTATTCAAAGTAACAGGCCTACATAAGATTTTTTTTCTTGCCCTGGTTCTACCACACTACTGAATGGAGCATGGTATAATATGTAGTAAAATTTCCACTTTTATAAAGTGTGTCTGAGTGTGTTATATTTTGGCCTCATTAGCCAAGAATAGGCTGGCTTCTTCCCAATGAGCGTGAGGGATCATTCAGATTTCTACACAAACTATTTCACCTTTCTGTGCCTTAGCTTTCATATCTGAAAATGAGAGTATGGATTTTTGCCTTCTTTTGAAAAAAAAGGAAGTAAGATATTGGTGAAGAACATTGGGTAATGTTAAAAATAATTATTTTCTATTTTCTTAACAAAATATCACCACTAAGAACTGGATATTAAAACTCTATAGGCAGTGTTAAAAGGTATATAACTATTATTTAATTTAGGAAGGATCCTGATTTTACTACTAATTATTCAACTTAAAAACAGCCTCTTTCAGTTATGGCTACGTTGCTTCCTGAAAGGTGTCCTGAAGTTCCCCTTCACACTAAGAGCTGTCTAGGTATAGAAAGGGTCTTCAAGTGCCCATAAGCACAGGCAGAACTACAAGCTTATAGGTTAAAGTCTACCCCTTTCCTCCCAAACCTCCCTCAATGAGCAGCAGCTCCTGGCCACTGTGCAAGCCTKTGTGTCCTCAAAAGGAGGTGGCAGGTAGAAAAAGTTGTATTGACTACGGGTCTCACTCTCATCCATCAACTACTGTGTGGACAAGTAAGTCCAGTCACACTGACCTAAAAGGATACTTTGTATATAGCTACCATGTCCTGTTTACTACACAGTGAAGCTTGAGAAACATGTAAGCAAGGTACAGTTTCTTGGAGTAACAGAGGATTAGACTTGATAAGTCAGAAATTTCCATGTTTCTGTGAAAACCGAGTCCTGTGACACAATCATCATGCACTATTCATCAGATGTAAAATTCTTCCATATACTCAGCAGCAAGGTTTTTGAGTACATTGTTTGCTCCATTTTTTTAAAATTCCTTTTCTTTCTCCTTTCTTCTACTGTATCTCAGATCTTTAGTCACCCATTTCTATGCACTTGCCCACAGTAGCAGTTGCTCTGCATTGCAGCTGTTCAAAAACATAGAGAAATATTATGAAGTAGTTATCAAAGTCACTCCTTGGAAAGTTTGCACAACCATTTCATGTTTTCGGATAGCTCCAAATAGTGAGGAAAATAAAATGGAGAAAAGGAAGGAAGGATTTCAAATACTTCTCCTGACAGCTTGCAAAAACACACATTTCCAAATATTTCTGCAGTACAGTTTCAACTCCCATTTGCCCTACAAGTCCCAGATGCTGACCTTTCTGATCTCATCAGTTTCTCCTTTTTCTCAGACTTCAGTGACTGCTTGAGTTACTTTACTCACTCTTCTAGACTCTGTCCCACTTTGCATTTTAAGTCTACAGAATTCTCCTATCCACAAACAAAAATCAATCCATATCTGCCTTTTGGGCAGCACTGGATTCTTCAGCAATCTTCTGATGACATATACTATTTTAGGAGTCTAATGTAAGAGTCTGACATGAATGCAGCAGAAGAGACAAGATGTCTTTCTAAAGACAGACTCTTCATCAGCCTTTTCAAACTCCCACTGGAAAATCACTGTTTATCCTCTCCTCCTCACTGTTCAGTCAGGTCTGCCGAGCCTGAGCTGTTACTATAAAATTCTCCCCTTGTTGCTAATACATAACGCACATCAGCATTAATCAGAGTATTTATGTAAAAGCAGCAAGGAGGGAAATACAGCCTCTTATGATCTTGGAAGCTCCAAGAGAATCTAAAAATGTGTATTCTTCTTTCCTTCCATAAACTATTAAAAATAATGTTCCTCAGATACACTGGATCCAGTTCAAGATACTCAGACATCTGAACTAAGGTAAATTCTTTTTTTCCCTGATTACCTGGTGATGCTCATGTCTTTTTAAAAACAAACAAACAATAAACAACTGCAATGCACTCCAGAGAACATGTCAGCCCTGGCATAATAAACTGAAATGTAAAATATCATGTACAAAACTACCATTGAGAGTTTGATAAGAATGCCAYAATTCAGACTGGCTAGATGCATTTACATTAGGGGATGAGTATTACACTAACCCCCAAATTGTATAAGGAAATTCCAAATCAATGAAGGGGGAAAAGAAACCCTGAAAATAYATTTTCTTCAAAAAACTGCAATTATACTTTATAGCAGTTATGAGGAAAAAAGGTAAAGACCTAATGGCACATCTTTTCTTAATTTTGAGACAAAGCTACCTCTAGGAGAAAACAAAACAGGCAAATAATTTTATATTAAAAATAAAAATATGAAGCTGAGAAAATTAGAGCAATAGAGTCAACATTGCAGAGCAGCTAAGCTTGCTCTGTTTTTGAAGCAACAGTTATGTTTACTRGAAGCAGACTTACAGGCACAAACATCTTTCTTAGAGACATTCACTCAGTAGTTTGAAGTTTTACCTTGTTTCAAGTTTGTCTTGTGCCAGGGTTAGCCTTATCCCATGGGCATATCCCTCGGAGGGGAAGGCACTGTACCCCGGAGCCRTGTTTGCTGCCTTGTGCCTTACGTATCTGACAGGAGTTCTTGTTTGTGTGTCCACTGCTGGCTTTCTATCAAGTCTTGTAGGTGTTCCTGCCCAAGTCACATCATCTCCACTATCACAGTAACYGGAGGAATGCGGCTACTGCCATCTGTGAGGAAACAGGTACATACATATCGCATCATCTTTTGACATCCGCTGTAACCTTGTAGGAGCAAGGAATTGAAGCTGATTTTAGTTGGGAGGGGGTTTTACCTGACAAACTGGGTCAGTGAAGAACAGGAACTTGATTAATGGTCTAATGAATGAAGCCAGAATATGAGCTAGGAGATATGAGATCTTTTGGGGGATCTGCCACTAGTGACAACATCTAATTTTCTCCTTTCTCATCCATTTTTCTCCTCTYTATGTTCAAACTCTTCATGGATTAATGGATAGGGTTTGCACATTAGTAGAATTATGGCCTGACTTCTGCTGAGGCTCATAAGCACTCAACTTACTGCATATTAATTCTTCTGTGGAAGCAGGGGAACATCTATATTACCAAAAAGAATGAAGTTTCTCTTGTATTTGCTATAGTTTGAAGAGCATTAGACTTTGATTGAAAGCTGTTAGATACACTGGACTGAATAAGAAAAATGAGGACTGAAAATGTAAAAGATGACATCATCATCTTTCAATATCCGTGTTGAATGGAAATCACCTATGGTCTTCCAGAACATTATTTTTAAGACTCCATGCTTATAGCGATGCAATGACTTGATGCCAGTCATTATCACCCTTACATGAGTTAAGTGAATTAAAAGTAATTATTGACAGAAAATACAACCACAGTTAAGATATTTATAAAAAATTTAAGTGACATGCTTAATTGAGCTATGCCCAAATCAACCCCACAAAATCTTGCTTCTCTATCTGTGTCCAGCATACAAGCAGCACTCATTCACCTAACCCAGAAGTGGAYGGATTTGGTTCTCATATATATCCAATGTGTTCAGGGGAAAAATGACTTTACAAATAGTGTGCAAKATAAATGGACATGTCATATCTTGGTAAAATAAAACTCATGAAATTATATCAATTAAACACATGTTCTTTCAGCAAATGTAGACGTTTCGGAAAAAGCAACTGCCTACAGATAGTGAGRAACACACTGGGACAGGCAGCCTCTGGTGTGCAAGCGGAGGCCAGTCTAAACTTTGATAACTCTATGACTCTCAAAAGAACTCTATTGAAGAAATCGTAAGCTAGTTCAGAGTAATATGGACATCAGATGCATCTGATGACCCGAGGTGTCTGCAAATGGTTTGGTTATTTTTCAGAAATTTTCACTCCTCTCTTATTCTTTGCTAAGTAAGTCTATTTTACTTTGGGAAAACTATGGATCATTACATTCCTGGAGGGAAAGAAATCAAACAGCAGACGGATATAGATGGATTATATCCTCCTATGCTCATCTGAAACATGAGGTATTSCAAGACATTGCCTCAAACATGGAAAATCAAGAAGTCCTAGAGCTTCTGTGGACCTTGTTTTGCTATTTATAACATAATATTACAAGGAAAAGCTTTTTTTGTCCATAATAAATTTCATGACTGTAACCTTCTATTTCATTATTGTGAAGGAAGCAAATTCCATATTATTGGAAATCTTATGGAATAAAAATTCCAGTATTGACCTTCTCTATTATTCAAGAAGCAGAGGAAGCAGTCCTGATCCCACAAAATTTAAATTCCAAGAGGAAGAAAGAAAAAAACTCCATGTTATTATTCCTAATTTGTCGCTCTAGTAAAGATATTAAATTATTTATCCCAAGTGAGTGTGAACCCAGGTCTTCYCTCTTTGTGCATATCTTTACTGTTTTATCATGCCTGCCAAATCCTAGACAATGCTATTTTTATAAGTAGCAACATACAAGAAAGGCAAGTTCATAGCATTCAGTTATGTCAGTCATTCTAAAGGAAAAAAGAGAAGAGGGGGGAAAAAAGAAAAAGTTTAAATACAAATCTGAGAAATACACTCTGGGAAGCAACTGATTAAATTTTGTTTACTGAAGTTCAGAAAGGACAAAAAGTGAGAAYTGAAACCAAAAGTGAATTCAATTAATCATATAAGGCAAACGATGCAATATGTGATGAAGTTACATCTATCATCTTTTAGCTGGCTTCCTGGTTGTARAGAGAGCCATGAGAGCCATGCACACGATGATCCGCATCTCTGCTCTGAAGGTGCTGATTGATTACAGAACCAGCAAGGTCTTTCTAGGACTCTGATATGTTCAAAGCATTTCTCCTCTATCTATGAATAAATCAGAGCAAAATTTTCAGTGGAAGGCAGATATGTGCTCTCTGAGTCCCTTTTGCACTGCTCTCTGCATACAGGCAATTTGTAGTCTACTCAGCAGCTTGATTGAAACATGAGAGAATTCCAAATTTGGGCTTTAAACAAGTGCTTGCTCTATGGACATTTTGTGTAATGAGCGATTTATTTCCATATAGCTTAAAGGGTGTAAGTTCTTAGAAGAAAAAGATCTTAAAATAGAATAACCCAAAGGTCACAATRCTTAACAGGCAATTATGTTTCTAATATGTTTGGAAGTTTTTATGTATTTAATTTACTATACTATTTAGCTTCTTTTCAAAAGTGCCCTCTAGGAACAGCTTATCACTAGAAAAACTCCTTGATCATAAAAAAGTTACAGGAGATACGAACATCATGTCTACACCAACCATTAAGAAGTACAATATT
The DNA here is from genome assembly GCF_003343005.1 of Rhea americana. Classification (NCBI taxonomy): domain Eukaryota; kingdom Metazoa; phylum Chordata; class Aves; order Rheiformes; family Rheidae; genus Rhea; species Rhea americana. The sequence goes on from NW_028186756.1 coordinate 6,907,775, forward strand.
AATGGAATGATTAATATCTAGAAATAAATGACAAATAAAACTTGTGACCTGAAGCACGATATTCTAAAAGAGATGGACCAGTTGCACAAGGGATGACTGAAACTTAAAAAGAAGCAGCAACGAATATCTGGGTGGAAGAAGGGGAGGAAAAGAAATGAAAGAAAAGCTTAATATCTGCAGCCCTGAAGATTGTTAAGAGCAAGCGTTTTGTATGGCATATAATAAGGTAATTAACTGGGTATTTGAAAAATGTTGATAAAGCAGTAAACAAGTGAAAGAAATGAAGAAGCTAACAGATCTGAAAACTGACACACAAAAGGGTAGACTTGCTATTCTTTTCTAGATAGAGTCCTAAATACATAATAACATTTCACACTTGTAATACACCAAGGTTCTTTACAAGAATTAAGGAAAATCTCATTTAAGCCGCACACACGGAAGCGGTTGAGACACATGCCTGTTGAAGTAAGCAGTCATTTGCCTAAGGTCGTGCTGGAAGCCAGTGAAAAACAACAACAAATACAGCTCTGTGAATTCTTTTTTCTAACCACTAGGCCCTTCCTACTTGGTAGAACAATATATAGTGACTGGAAATGTTCCCAATACCAGCTTTAAACCAACACCTTTTGGCAATGCCCCCAGCTCTTTCTGCTCTACTTTCCACCCTCATAATCTTACCTGAAGAATTTCCCACTAGGCCTTTCATTTTTAAATAATCCCAGTTTCTCGTCATCTTCTCCCTTTCCCCAATTCAGCTTATATTTACTTACACTGATGTTGTGATTATAAGATTGCCTTGCTCAGTTTCCATCCTGTCTGCTAGATCAAAAAACCTTAGGCCTTTATATATGACATACATTTTGTTCAAATTCTACATTTCCTAACACTGTTATATCTATCATAAATCATATCTAAAATACTGATTTTTATCTATTTTCTTCCAAGAATTCTTTTCCTCAGAGCATCTTCATCTTCTGCCTCCTTCTCTTGAAATACAACTAATCATTTGAACAAAGGGAAAATGCCTCTTTCTCAACTGAATGTATGTGCTGGGAAGAATAACTATGTATTTAGATTAAATTCCCTTCTCTGCGTTCTTCTGGGGAATAACCCTTCTAGAGCTTTTAAGGGAAACCCCAATTTGCTCACTGTACTGGAAATGGCAGCTAWGGCCTTAGGAACTCTTGGAAGATCCAGACACAGTGTGGTCTCCTGCTTTCCTGCGTAGGAAAGAGTACGTTAAGACTGGTCTGGCAGAGAACAGCTAGCCAACTGCAGAAGCCATCATAGTCTTTACTGCTACACCGTATAGTAAAGACAGCTTGATAAGCCAGCRTAACAGTAATTGTATTTTCTTTCCTCTCAGTCTTTTTGCTGTGTTTTTTCCTTGTTTCTCCATCACTGATGGAGAGAAAAAAAGGTATTTTTTGACAGCGGTACCTGAAGAGACTTGGAAATAAAATACAACATTCAAACGCTCTGTGGAAATGAAACTACTATTAATGGACCGAGATAAAATAAGAATAATCCTTGGAGTAGCCAGTATATAGATGACCTTGTGCCTGGTTTCCATCAATACTGCAATACGCTTTACAGGGTTCTCAGTTGTTTAAGTATACRATTTTGTCACTTGTTCTACTTGTTTTCATCTTTGCAGGTGTTTAGATCTTTTAGGTAGATAAGCAAACAAAATAAAAATCTAAACTTTGATTTGGCATACCTTTGCAAAAACTTCATAACTGTTTGTAATGAAATCTCTCTTAATAGGAAGAATTTTGTGTGTACTGGCCTTGACTTCCTCCCATCCTCCCTCCCCCCACTTCCTCCCAGCAAGACATCCATCTTAATGTTAGCTTTAAGAAATCTTTAGGGAATAAAGTCTCTGTGTTTACTACTTTCAGTATCAACCATTGCAATGATTCTTTTCTGTTCAGAAACTTGTATCTGAATACGGAGCAGAAAAACAGGGAAAGAT
>NW_028186756.1:6909784-6928912 GCF_003343005.1 Rhea americana
AAAAGTTATTTCCGTATACATGTTTGTACAACCAAAGACAAAAACCTCAGATGTGAGTTTATCATTGTCATTGATAAAAAGGTGTTTTATCTGACCTAGCTGTTGGGAAAAATCGAAGACTGAGACTGGGAATTGTCCAAAACCTCTTTCAAGCATGGCAGAACATCAGCCTCTGAAATTGTAAATGTCAAGTAGTTGTATTGTATCACAGGTATTGTGTCCCCCTCCAAGGACACACAAGTAAGTATGGATACCTAAATTCATGTGACATTCCCTTTGAAGAAAAACACTCAGTATGCAAGATTATAATTGCATGGTCCTTTAYGAGCTTATTCAGGCATAAATTTAAAAAAGTATCTAAGAGCAGCATTCTTTGCAAGAACTTTTCACAGATAGATCATACTACAACTCATCAGAAACTCTTCCCTGAAATCATGCCTTGAAAAATATTAAATATGCAGTGAAACCAAAGTAGTTCTCTCTCTCTCTCTCTCTCTTTTTTTTTAATGAATGTCAGACTCCTTGTTCTAACACGGGGGAGGAATTAACCAAAATCCATCAAAACCAAAGATGGCTCTATCCAAGTTAGTCACCAAAGAGCCCTCTAGAGAAAGAAAAGAAATGTAGACAGGTCCATATTACCCAAGGACAGAATTTATAAGGGCCTTCTTAATACAGAAAGCCAGTTGAGTTTTGTTTGTAAAAGAAATGTCAAAAATAACATTCGTCTACCACTCACTATGACCTAGAGCAAAACGTGAGATTCATCATCTGATGGTGACGCACAGACTTCCTAAGGAAATTCATTTGCTTATTTGCAAATAAAAAAAGGGTTTTAAGTTGACAGATTGGGTTCCTTTGCACTTTCAAGACCCCGAGCTAATCCTCTCATGAGGAGGAAGAGAGGAATTAGCATCAAAGCAACTTTCCTGCAATAAGTAGGGCTTTTCCTTGACAGATTTTGATTTATTACAACACATTGTAATGCAGGGCTCTTTAGCAGGACTGAAAGATTTTTCCAACTTGGTAAATAGAAGTTAAACCCTATTTCTTGGCATGCTTTGTTTATTTATTATTATGCTTACTTTATTACACCAGATTTTGCACTGACAGGGCAGGGAACATGGAAGACTGTGTGGAATAAAACTGCACATGCACTGTACTATCAATTCTGTAATAATAATATCACAAAAACATAGGCCTTCTTCTCTACACTTCTTCTTTAGTGAATCCCTTAATAAATACAGAGACCCAAATGATTACAGGGAAGGAAGCAAGGGATAAATCAGTGCTCTGCTGTTAGAATTGTCTTAGTCGGTAACATGTAGAAGAAATGACCATTTTGTGAAGGCTGATGACGAGTACTGCAAAGAAAATATAGATGAAAGGCAAACAAATTTTGGCACTTAGGTTATCTCTCACTTGGAGAAATAAATCCCCACCATTTACCAAGAGCAGAAGTGCACAGGGAGCAGAACCTGTGCAAGCTGCAGAAGGCAAGAAGGCTTTGAGAAAGTATTTCCAGGTAGCACTGAGTTCTGTCACAGAAGTCTATGAAAAATATTTCCCTTATTGACAATTCATATGATAGCATAAGTGGACCAGGAGGAGGCAGAGGTAATGAAATTGAACTAGCACAGAGATGTCTTTGCACTGTAGGGCTGTTTGGAATAAAAATGACATACTTCAATCCAAACTATCCTAGAAACCCTATGCAAACATTTCCAGAAATAGTAGGAGGTGGACATATATTACAACCCTATTAATGATGTCAGACTAGAGACTAAATCATAGTTTCAGTGGTAGTAACAATTAAATAAAGCTACAACATTAAGCATAAGTTGTCAGGTGAATTCAGGAATGTCCCAACTACGAATCTCCAATTGCCCCACAGCTGGACTGTGCACCACAGGTGCACTGCGCCACCAACAGATTGATGTAAATGTCYAAAGAGAAATCAAGTGTATTTCTTTCTACATATTACTTCTGGGTATAAAAACCTAAAACATAAATTGAAAAGTACTTTACCCGGTTACTTTCATAGTGTGCAATACTTGCACAAAACTGATTGCCAACAGCTGACCTCTGAAATCAGCTTACATAGCATAGCAGGAGTTCTTAACCCTTTTTTCCAGAGTAGAAGTTAAAATATGCAGATTATAGGAAAAAACAAAACTCAGCAAAAGTGTAGATTGCACTGCAACAGCTCTAGGAAGAAATGGCTTTTTGAACTTTTAGCAACTCATTGTCTGTACATGCAAAATTAGCAACTATGAAAATGGTAAAATCTATGAGTAGCTTTCAGGTGGGTGGGTTTAACTGAAACCAAGACGGAGAGGGTTGCAGTAGCTTGAACGGGATGTCATCAGTGCTTTCTTGGAGCACTTCATGGGACAGGACTTGCATCCATCCACCCAATTCCATCAGTYTGAATCTAGAAGGAATCAGGCAAGGTGAGAATCAGACTTCCTAGTCAGTATTGATGCATCTGCTGCACTCAGAGTGTGCCACAAGATCACTCAAGTTTTTGTCTTCTGGAGGGGATTTCAGTATGTGAGAACATGTAGGTGGTATGTGACCTCTTTTCACTGGTAATAGTGATCTAGAGAAATGTTAAGGYGAAACTGAATGACCTGACTAAAGTGGTCCCATTCCTGAAATGCTCAGCTAAGAGCACCCTCAGCCGAATGTGGAACTGAATCTCTAATACACTGGAATCAGGGATATATGCTTTTGTCTTTTAAGAGAAAGGAAGTGGGGAGGAAAGCACTAACGATCTGTGCTGAAGACATAAAGAGGATGCACTGCTAATTGCCAAGTAGGACAAAACCTAGCTGGACCCTTGGCACCTAGCACTAACAGTTTTGATCTATTCAGATTAACAGAGCTGGTGGTTCAGCTAAGGTTAGTTGCTGTGAAAGAGTCTGATAGGATTTTTGCATTTTATTTATTTTTTAATTTTACTTTCTTTCTTGACCTATTTTTTTTTAAGGTTTTCACATTTTTCACTGATGTTAATTAAACTTGTCATCAGCTCATATTTATGACACATCTTTCCAGACAAGTTATCCAAAGTTAATTTTTAGCATAATATTCATGCATTCATAATTCAAAATTCACATGTTCCAACATAGTTTTAAGGAAGGTATAAGCAGTAAGAAGATTAGCGCTGAATATTTAGATGGAGGTAAAAAGGAGGACATCATTGTGGAGATGTGAATAGACTGCTCTGTAACTGTTTCTTGAACAAACTAGCGGTCAAGATTCTCCTTGTGCTTGTGGRGTTTTACGTATAACACTGTGAAGTCCATGGAAAACATTTGGCTCCAATGGGCTTTTGATCGGTATATAAAGCTGCAGCACAGCATCTTTTGCTCACACATGTCAACAGCCCCTCTGTGACTGAAGCATCTCAGTCCAGTGGCATCTCTAGGTGTAATTTCAGATGATGTAAACTATGTTAATCTGGAGCCTACCAGAGAGATTAGAAAGATGCATATTCCTAAAACTAATTCTCTGCAGTACGCAAATTAAAGAAGTTTACCCCGATACCACTCCACAACTGGCACAGTAGTCAGCACGTTTACATGCATAAGCTTTTCAGGAAAGATACCAACTTCACCTGCTTGAGTTGGATTAAACCAGGCAGGGGCTATAGCTGCCAGGAAGGCTTCAAAGAACAGTTTCTTTGTGAATATGGAATCATTTGGTAATGAATTTTAAGACACAACGCAGAAGCTGCATAATGTGTATTTCAGAAGGCCTTGTAAGGGAAAAAAAGGAGAAAAAAAGAAAAAAAAAGAAAAAAAGAAGGCTTCAGTGAACTTATTTTCTTGAGTTAGTTCAGAGCAGTAGGTTGACTATTGCTTTTGGATAGGAATATTGTTATTGTTCTATTTTTGCACTGAGCTTTGAGGCATCCAGGCATAGGTATTCACTCTTAAAATGAATTATTACTTTAATAATAAATCATGGCATGCAGCGATGAGARCAGCAAGATTATGTGATGAAAGTTACTTTTTGCTGATCTAAGAAACACAAATGAAGATTCTGGTTAGCTGTAAATGTAACATTTCCTCCCCAGTATGGTACTGAGTTTTATATCTGCCTAATTCAAGCCAGGTATCCCAAAATGATTTATATTTGTACTGGTTCTTAACTCTTGATAATTTCAGCAAAAAAGATTAAAGTTCTGAGGAGATAAGAAAATTAGAGCAGAGAGAAGATGGCAGTATGGAAGCTGAACCAAAAGCCAAGGGAAAATATCTAAATTGTAACAGTCTGCTTTTTAGAATGTAGAAAAAATTCAATACTTTGACTGGGTAAGGTAAACTAAAGACCATTTCTTTTTAGCCTTTCCTATTGTCTTTAAATTGCTAGTTAGTATCTTTTAGTATTGTTTTTAGTATCCTTTTTATTGTTAGTATCTTTTTTTTTTAATAATAACACCATTCATACCCCATATGAACTTAAGAAAGCAAATGAACCAAGAAACAAGGACCATTTTRGAAACAAGTGTCTGTCTGCATTTACTAGACATAACATGGGCAAAATAGCAAAAYGATCAGAATACAAAAATTAATCAATTAAGGTTCAATATTTCTGAAGAATTTACTGTGCACAAAGGGTAACCCAATAAACAGGAAGGAAAGGAAAAAATGCATATGGCCAGAATATGTAAAAATGAAGGAAAAACTAGTACATTCAACTTGTTTTTTTATCTTCTGTTCAAAGCAAGGAAAATATACATGCACTGTACCATCCTCTTTGCCCCAAAACTTTTTTCAAGCTTTTAGAAAAAGATTAGCTTTGAGAAAGGTCGTAACTATAGTCTATGAGTCTTTAAAGCTACTCTTTTATATTCTTGTTTTTTTTCCCATGAATTCTTCGTAGCTTGTTGATCAATCAAATAATTGAGAGAAACRTTACCTGGAGAACTCATTGCATCCACTTCTAAGGGAAGTTTTGTTCTCAGGGCTCATTAGCTCCACTCCTTCACCAGTTCTGGCAGCTTTGTCCAGGTCATACAGATATCATGACCTCGTAAGCATTGTAATCAACAGCTAGTTATAGAAGTAATACTTACGATTAAAAAAAGATCTGAATGATGAAGGCCTGTCATGAGACCAATGACAGAAGAGTCTAGGTATTGCAACCAGTCTAAAGGCCAAGTTTAAGTAAGTCAAGCTAGATGGGCTGCTTTCAGGGACAAAATAAATGCCTCTAGCTGTAAATGCAAGAATGGGTATGATTTGAACAAATATAATGTGAAAAATAGCCTCTTCCCACTGGACAAGTCCTGCAGGTCAGGCACAAACTGTACACTGCAAAGTAAATGGGGATGCAAGGGAGAGAGCATACGAGAGAGAGGAAGGGGAAGAYAAGCAGGTTAGAAAGAGGTTTGAATTTAAAGCTGACTGTCTGATATTATACAAGGACCTAGTAAACAAAGAAGTACGCTAGGTCAGGTTTAGTGCGGGCATTTATCACGTTACAAATGCCTACCAGACAAGCAGATGTACATTGACTATTTCTCTTCTGCAGGCACAACGCTCACACAACTACTCTCACGCAGCTCTCCCTGACTGAGGCACTTACCACAGTCCCGACTGAGTGGACCTGCCCACCTGACTGAGACGGAGATTGCTCCGCAGGTAATTTAAACAGACACATAACTGCTTGCATACTTTCTCAGAATATATCTGCAAAAGATCTTTATCTGCTTACAGCTTATTTAGTAGGGACGTTCCAGCAGCTGAGGCAGCCCAACGATGGGGCAAATGGGGCAAAGCCTGCAGTGAAGGGTAGTGTCCTTTCTCAGAACTAATGATGGAGAAAATGGGCAAGCTTAGGGGGCAATTTTTCTGGGCACAATTCTTTCTTTGGCTAAAGAAGGTGTATTTGAACAGCAGTTAGTTAGCTCAATAAAAGATGTTTCCCCTTCTTACCAACCTCACATTTCCTTTTTTTTTTTTTTTTTTTTTTTTTAATGAACAGAGAAAAAGGCTTTGTCTTTCCCTTTTACATATTGGATTATGTTCTAGCCCTATGTCACACAGGTCACACTGTTTTCCAGTTRGTTTTACAAGTCTTGCACAGCTAGTTATGTGCAGGATATTCTATAGAGAAGGTAGCACCCTTCTGTGTCAGCTGCTTCTGTAATTCCTTTTGTTATTAGATAAATTGTACATGCCAACCTGCAGTCTTCAGCTGGGGCTAGAAAGGAATGATGGAAACCACATGCAGAAGCACCAAAGAATAATGATGAAGACATCTTGCTTCTTTGTCATTTGGAGAAAAGACACCTCAGCCTACACAGTTCAAGCTCTGTTGCACTCTGTTCACTAGGGGATCAGAGATGACAGAAAAGACAACACACTACAAGATGGGAGAAACTGAAAGTTCCCATCACTATCTCAGCAGGTTTGGTTTTTTCAGTCCTCTTAAAACAAGCAAAATAAAACTCCAGTCATAGCACTTGCTCATCTCTGATGCAGAGTTTCAATTGGAAATGCCCCAGTACTAASGTATTAGAAATGGAATGCAATATCATACCAAATCATTGCTATTGGACAGAAGAAAAATAAATATCCATTAAAGATATAATACAAATTGCTGCCGGAAAAATATTACTAGAGAAGAATCACCATAGTTAAGAAAGATAAGTTTCCCCTTGGAAATTATTTTTAAAGATGAGTTTTTTTTTTCAGGGACTCTGGGATATGAGAAAAATTATTAAGCACCATACCAGCAGAGAATTCCTCCATAGAAAGTACTGTCCAGCCACCCAGGAACTGAGGACATCAATAAGTACATCATTACTGGCAATGGAAAAGCTCCAGCTGACTTCATTAGGCTTTGGATTAGGCAAAAGGGTCAGTAAAGGTCAAGTAGTGGTGGTACATTGTGATTTTCTATGACAGATCTTGGAGAAACTATTGTAAAACACTCATAAAATTCTTTAGACATATTTTTTAAAGTGTTCTACCATGTCAAATCTTTCTGACAATTTCAACAATATTTTGTTTTCGTAAAAAACTTCATTTCATGATGATAAGATCCCTATGCTCCTCTTTTCTTCCCATGTCTTCTATCCCATGGCAATAAAGATCAATTAAAATAGGTTATTCTAATTCTGCTAGACATTTGCTTCCCCAACACGCAAACTGCCACATTTTAATTTATATCCAGTGTTCCTGATGATTAAAAAAACTCAAAATCCACTATCTGTCATATCTGCAAGAGGCTTTCTTTGTAATAGTAYTCATTATTGCTCAAGTCAGTGTAGGGAACAGATAATACATGTTTTGTTCTTTTGACAACTATTCATTTCATTGAGTGCATAGATGTGTAGGCCTGTGTAGACAGAAGATTTAAGCAAGCAGTGTTTAAACCAGAACTCATTTAAAAAAAAAACTTGATTGATGTGGCATTATGCCATGTGACTGCTCTGTAAATTATAGTTTGTATCCACTAAGGAAAAAAAAAACAGTAGAATAAGTTTGGATTTTCTTATAGGCATACCAGATCARGCAAAAAGTTTCCTACTTTTGAGAGATTTGTTGTAGGTGCCAAAAGTAGRAGAAATTAGTATTTTAAAAATAAATCAATAAAAATTTGCACCTAAAGTATCGTTTCTGAAAGACAGAGTGCTCTCTGCTCTTTGGAAAAGTCCCTTCACTTGATTTCCCCATAGCTTCCAGTGAAGAAGACARTAACAGTTCAAGTCATTTTCTTTGGGGTGAATTCACTCTGGTGAATTTGGGAGTGTAAAGAYCACCAGCTACATTCACAGGATCAAGCAGCTTATCTACGTGAGGTGACAACCAAGAGGGACTGTGGATGCAGGAGAGAGAGGCACTCAGAACCCGGCTTTATAGCTAGGCTTCCAGAAATCAGCTAAATTAGTACTGAAAGTAATCTTGCAATACAGTTTTCAGCTTTCAGCTTCTAAAAACAAACAAGCAAAACGTCACATACAAAAATTTAAAAAGGAGTCAGACATCCCAGATTTGAGTTTGGCCAAACGAAAGAGAATAGGGAAAGCTTTATTCCCCCGGTAATTGTATCATCCTCTCCCATTAAGAGCGCTTGACTTTTCAGGCGAGCCAATCCATAGCTGTTTCTTACAGAAGGGATGAAGTGTTCAGGACTGCTCATTCAGCCTACGGACTTTGACAGTGTCTGAACTTAAGGTTGCAGCTCTGACCTTTCCATGCACTTCGAGGAAGGTACGTACCTCTGTGCTGTTTCCTGAAATGGCTCTGCACATCACTACCACAGTGGGTTTTGTGTCTTCTGCCAAGCCATCTGTCTATCAAAGGAGATGAACCAGCAGTTCATTCGAGGCTTCTGAATAAGCCTGTTTCTGCTTTCCCTCGAAGTTGTTCATACCATTACACCGTGGTTAATTTATTGTTTCTTATGAGTATCACCAACAACAGAAGCCTTTCACACTGACTCTCCAGTGACTTCAATATCACTTACCTACTGTCACTCTGTTACGGCTGCCTTAATTCTTTTAAATTCTTAAAATAATGAGTTGTATACATGTGCGTGGGATGAAAGTTCCTGAGAGAGGTTCCCATTTTGTTGCTTTGTCTCTCCTCTGCTGTTACTTATATCTTTCTCCTTTGCCTTGAATTAGGYGTAATTTTTAGTTCATGTGCCAAGCCCTTTCCTTACCCACTGTCACTTTCTCTTAAATGACTTGCACCCTCCTGACATTTAGTGATACTGCCTTGGCATATAGTCCTTAAGGGCAGATGGCACCAGCTCTGCAGTTACAAGGGAGATGAGGAAAAGACAAAGTACTTTAAGAGTGGTGTATTTTGCATGCTTGCAGCTGGTAATTAACAGATGGTTGTTCACTGGACTCATCATCACAGCAGCTGCTTTAGAGGCAGGAGAGGCAAAGCAGACAGTTTCAAATCGCTTCTCAATCTTATTATTAGAGCTTGGATTCATTGTTAAGCTACCACAGCTCAAGAAGTGACCACTTCTTATCATGTGCATGGTAACTATTATGTTCTCAGTCTACAGAAAACTCAAGGTACCATAGTACTCTCAAGGTATTATACTCAATGTAGCCCTCTTCACCCTTTTACTGCAAAGCTAAGTTGAATTATTTTCATTTGCTGAAGGCTAGGAGCATATGCAGATTCTCAGCAGCTATGCAATCAGTTGACTGGCAATCTGAGCTCCTAGATTAATTTTAGGCTCAGACTCCACCTGTACCACTCTGGGAAACACATTTCTGACAAATGTAAACTATTACACTCAGTTAGTAATTCTCTAGTATGACGTGTTTTAAGTACCTCTAACAAACAAAAGATGATAGTTTGAGAAACCCCAATATTATTTTAAAGCATAAACGTTTTAGAAAGTTCTAAAGTTCCTCAGTTCAGATCCAGATACAAATTTTGGAAATACCAGTTCCCTCAAAGTTCAGATATGGTGCCTGAGTTCAAATTTTCTTCCCACTCAARCTTAACAGTGACTAATTTCATGCTGTCAAAGACTCATTTTGGATACAGATAGAACAGCTAAAGCCATCTCTGTGCTGGCTGTGGGGCCACCTTTCTCCTTGCAGCACTCCCAGGATCTCATTTGGCTTTCAACAAAAGTTAGTGCAGAACTAAGGTCTACATGTAGTTTTCCATGACGGATAAAGCGGTGCAGTAGCTGAACCAGAGCCAAGCCTCTTCCTGCTTCTGCTGTGCCTTCTGCCAMTTTTCTCTCACTCTTGACACTTCCCAAGCCCTGTTAACATGTCTGTGATAAGAAATTCAGCTAATGCTGAGAAGAGTTCTTCCATGCATTTTACTAGCTTATKCACTATATTTGGGGAAGAGATTTTTTTCCACACCACAGCAGATTTCAAAACAAGATTGAAAATCAACCCAATTATATCATAAACCTGCACTAAGTCACATAAAAACAATGAATGAGCCTAATTAAAACCTTTACTTGCACTTTTTTCCCTATGTCAGGCTCAATCATTAATGCCTTAATAACCAGTCATTCTCTTCCAGCTGACATTAAAGAAGTGATTGTACTTCTAGAAGAAAAGARACTAAAACATAGAGATCCACAATACACTCAGAAAAAGATTTCAAAGGAGGAAAAGGACAGGAGAATTATACCATCCTGCTAAATGATATAATGGGGCTTGTACTCCACAAAAGCGGTGGAAATATGCCCCTTGAACCAAAGAAGTAGGGCTTATTTGAGTTCATATTTTATATTCTTTTCTTAATTCTGTGTATGTAAATTGCATAGTTATTAGTGAGAACTGTCAGATTATATAAGAAATGATCCATCATATATATAAATAAAAAACTTCACCTGATTGTGAAGTTCCATCTGAGAAACTCTGAACTGCATTATCATGTCTCTACTTGTTATTTCACTGGAATGCCTTCTTTGTACTGTGCAGATCTTCTAAGGACCRTTTCTTTTGTAGCAGAGGATATTGTCATGACGCGTACTTGAAACCACCYGTGCTACCTTTGGAATTACTGAATCAGAATGACCACATCTTACAAGCACAAAGAATTGCCAGACTCAGTCTTGTGAGCAGACTCACAAGTCAGCTTGTGAAAATGTTTGGACGTGATTATTGCTTTGCTTTTAAATAAATCAATATTTAAGAACACATTAAATTTCCAGACTGCATTCAGATTAGCCCAGGTCTACGATTTATTCAACATATGTTTTACTCTAGAGTGCTTCAGTAAGAGCAATTGCTTGTCACTACTCAAGTTCCTAGTCAACTGCAGACATCTTTAAAATATAGCTCTTGAGTGCAGATAGGACCCTGGCAAGCTAACTATTCCTGTTTGCARCTGTCACATTGCTTTCACAATCATTTCTTCACTTGCAAACCTAAGCCGCTAAAACCTTTCTCAGAAAGGCAGACCACAATAGTATAAAATAATGGCTGGTTTTAATACTATTTTACCCACATCCAATCTGGATACAATTAAATAACTTTAGAACTGTCTGCAGATTTTTTGTAGCAGGTCCTTCTCTGAGAGGTTTTAGTGTTATGTGGCTCCCTAGCCATTAAACTGCTATTTGCCAACTGGGGGGGSCATACTTATGAACCAATGTAGTAGTGCAGTGGTAAAGATGAAGAAGAAAAACTCACTCACTTGGCACACTCAATCTTACCCAATTTAATGAAAGGTAAATTCTGTTTACCTATATTCCCTTTCCACAACACAATCAGCCGAAGCTGGGACCAGAAAGTGCTTTGTATGATGTTCATTACCTGAAATTTTTATATATTCTGTAGCATATGAAAAAAACTCCTTAATACTTCCATTTAAGAAGAGATAAAGGTAGAGCTTTCCTACTGAAATCCAAGCAAGAATTGGTTCTCGCAGTTTATCCAAATCTGTACTTAACAGAAGAGTTTTCTCCTTATCCCCAAAAGCTTGAGAATATTAGAAACATTAATTATTCTTCAGGATATTTTGACTGAAAATCTGGAGACTGTGGGGCTGGAGGCTTAAAAGGAGCAGTCTCCATACCAATAAATTTATCACATATACTGGAGGATGCTTTGCTTAAAGTTCCACTTTTTTAATTCCCACTCATCTGAAAAAGCARCAGTGACTCTGACGTGGAAGAAGATGATAACATGGCTACAAACGATAGTAGTCAAGAAATAAAACTCCAGAGATGCTGAAGCCAAGCTTTCCTAAGTACTCTGCACTAAAGAATGTTGACAACTGGCCATAAGTTAGATACATCAAACTGTGAGATATCAGAAACAGTGTTTACTGACACTCAAAGCAAGGAATGAGACTCCTCAGAAAGATGGAAAAGTGTTTTTCTATGCCACAGACATTTTTGAGATTTTTCTCCAGTTCTGCATTATGGATTTTTTTTTTTTTTTTTTGAGGAGAGCTGCTTGGTTTTTTTTAAAGGAAATTATAGGTGCCCACCTCCAGCTAGCAACCAGTCCAGTGTTATGAGTACAGATCAGGTAAGAGATGGTTTCAAGACCTGTACCACCTGATTTGGGACTAGAAATGGGTCTCCAAAACCTAAATAATTGCTGTGACTACTCTTGTGCTGGCTGACCAGGGAGGTCCCTTTCATTTTGATCCCCACCTTCCCTAAGCACAGCTCCCCATCTGAGCCTGATCCCTGCTCCCCCCTCCTCTGCTTTTGCCGCCCCTAGCCTGGCTCTCTTGCCGCCTCCYCGCTGCCCATGCCCAGCGCTCCCCTCCATCCTCTGCTGCGGGTTCACCTCACCCAGCCCACTTCCGATCCCCACCCTTCATCCTCTGCTTAACTAACCACTGTATTTTTCAAATAAATAGTCCCAGAACTAAGAAAACGTGATGTACAGGGGATTTGTGTCTCAAGGTTGAATGAATTTTAAGCTAAATTATACTAAGGCTGCAGCATGAGTTCATCCCTTATTAGACACTAGAGTCTCTACTCAGAGAGAAATATTACCCACATGGCAATCTGATAACTAATAAGGACATAGCTTTATTCTTTCAGGAATAACAAAACAGAAACTAGCACATACAGAAATTCCTTAATTCACATATGACATTTCAGATGCTTATTATCCCAAAAGGGAAACTTTTTGTACAACTTACTAAAAAAAACCCCTCAATCTACTTTTTTTTTTTTTTTTTTTTTCTAACAGTGCATGGTAAACAAGTCCAGAAAATCTCAACAGTGAGAACAACAGGGTGTTGAAAATTATTCCTCTGCTTCTAGTAATTAAATGGCACCCTTGCAGGTTCAAGCCAAAGATGTGTCTGGATGAAGATACATGTAAGTGAGGCATACTAATCGGTCCATAAACAATAACAAGAAATGTGTGGATAAAGTAGTAAGGAGATTTTATCTTTTTTAAGTGACAGGTCAATTACCTTGTTTGTTGCAAAAAAAGTTTGTATTTTTCTGTTACTCTAGAGATGATCAAGCTAACTAAATGGCAAGAAAATGGATTTTTAAAGTGTCAAATACATTTTACCTCATTTGTCAGAGGCACGAATATGCTGCATGGAAATCATATAAAATTATGAAGTCAGAGTTTTCAACAAGAAATAAATATGCAGGCAATTTGTCAGGTTCCACAGGAAATTAGTGGATATTACTTGCAGTTTTTCTTACATGTGGTTAATAATCACACATATTAAAACATTTACTTTATAATTCATGAGATTTAGACACTAAAAAAATTCTGAAATTTGGCATACAATTTTAGAATCTCATAAATATACATGACTAAAAAGCCATAAATAGAAACATGTCTATCCAGCTAAGAAATGTGATACTTTTGTGTCTTTTATAATTATGCATTGAAAGGAGATGAGCCAATTATCACTAGTAGCTGGAAATGGGATATACACATACCTTTAAATACCCAAAATAATGGCCAATGGGCAATATTAACTAGTGGTCCAATTCAAAGCCTCTTAAAATTAATGGAATGAGCCAGGCTCCAAAAAAATAGATGTTTGTGCCATGATGTTTTAGAAGAAAGAAACAACAACAAAAAGGGAAACGAGGTTTTAGAATATTCCTATGACAAGAAAGTTAAATTACAAGGTATGATTGACTTTGAATTGTTTCACAGAGCTCATGTCACATGTATGGCTGTGTATAAACAGATTTGTCCATATTGAAGGCTTGTTTGTTATTTAAAGTAGTTCTTCACAATAACAGTGAAAAATAACAAAGATTTTAGAAATCTCCCAAGAAAACAACCTACTTCCTGCAGCACCATCCCCAAATATTGTAATTATGGTGCTTTTTATGACAATTTTTAGCATTTTAAATGACACGAGATATAAATTTAAAGTCATTTCACAATGAAACAGAATCCACTTTTTTCTTCTAAAACAAAATGCTGTCTGGACATTTTCAAATTACTATTTCCCAGTGAAAAAATACATTGCCAGAAAATTTCTCAAAAGCTCAACTAAAATGCACTCTTTCAAAATTTTATTGGGCAAGCTTTTAGGGTTTGGTCCCAAATAAGATATTTCAGTTATTTCAGAAACAAAACAACTTGAAATTTACTTCTCGACGTAGAGAGGAGCAAGTCTGTGTTACCTGGGTTGCCTGCTTCCTGACTGTGGCCTGAGGCACCTCAGTCACTTTAGCCATCATCATAGGAACAGCATGTGCAGGGCAAGTTCACTGGAGCTACCCGCAATAAAAATTTTGCATAAAAATAAGTGCTTTAGATTCCAGCTGTTTTTAATTTCCTTGTAAAAGTATTCAGACACATAACATTATTATTCTTTTTTTAAACTAAACATGGAATATACTGTGAGTATTTAATGACTATACACCAATAATTTTATTACTTTCTTTTCCTGGTTGTTTAATACATGTATTCACATCTGCCACACAAAAACCTAATTTACAATGCAAACAGTGGAAATTTTATGAGCAGTGAAATCTCAAACAAAAAGAGAAGCTTCTTCTTGCTGTTGCAACAGTACCTGAAAAGTGACAACTGCTGCTGTGCTTCCCTGCTAGCATATATATCCTGCTGTTTTTCTGTGGCTTTTACATAAGATATGCTCTTGTTCAGTGCAGACCTCTGCTTAGGCTACAGAAGGAATGCTTATCCAGAGCAAAAATCAGCAAGATTTGTGTTCTCTAAACCAAACCAAACAGGTAAACATTTCAAAAATAATAGGGGGTAGCAATGCAACCTTAGCAGTTTATACTCATCCTACTCTCTAGTTCTTTCTTGTGTGCTGTTTATCACTCTTAAATTCTCTCTTTGCTATTTCAGACTGCGTTGGTACAGATTTACCATCCTGAACTCCTTTGAGACCACACACAAGAAGAGCTGCATGCTTGCAGTATTTATCTGGTGTGGATTGGAACCTGTTCACAGTGATGCCTGTGAATCCTTGGCTCTACTGAAACTCACACCCAGAGTTCACAGAGCTCCTCACTGGAACTAGAACTTCAATCACTCATCCTGCATCATTGCAAAGCTCTGTAATTGGAAGATAAATGATTTAAACAGTAAGAGCTTTCTGATGTTATTTCATGCTCAGTTTAAGCCTGTGCGCACAATCTCTTTACTGAAAGGGGGGTCCTGCCCTTCCTCCTATGCTATCTGCTCATTTCTGTACCTGAAGACCTGGCTGAAGTATGCACACAGGTTAATGATAAACAATCCAACTGAAAAACAACCCAGTAAAAAGAAAGGTTGTTTTGAACAAAGTAGTTGCTTTTGTCAATTGAGAAAAGGGATTAAGCTGGAGTGGGATAAAGTGGCACCACGTCAGTTAATAGCAATACTAGCTTCGGCAGATCGTAAAGTTGCAGTGCTGTTTTCTACATCACAAACCATTTCTTTCATGTTTTATTCCTCTATTTTCTTCATGAGCCAATAAGGTCCTTCCTCTAGTGCTTTTGTCTGTAAAAATGACAAACAAGTGAAAAAAATATATAAGAAAACAATCAGCCTTTGAGCTTGGTTATGTTTGTATTTCTCAGCAACTCACTGTTCTTGCAACTTTTTATTCTTTTGCATCTCTTTCTGATGAGATACAATGCTAAAGCACACAGCAAAATAAACAAGTGATTTTTCTGTCTTGGAAAGATGTTTAAGTTAAAACTAAGATCTAGCAAAGTTCTTAGAAAAATCCTATGAGGCACTGAGAAATGTTCTGAGCAGCCTGACGTTACGGTCACGCACTTGGCATGCTGGCAGGCTTGGTTTCAAGTCTCCACTCTAAATTGGCAAAGCGTGAAGCTGAACCCAAGCTTTCTGCAAGTCAGAGAAGTGCTCTAAGCCCACACTCCTGGGATTTGGGGGAAGGATAGGCCCTGCTGTTCCTTTCGGGGTTCTCCATGAGAGAACTGCTGACGAAATTGAGCTTTTTGTCAAAAAAGCTTTTCAGCTTAAACAAATTCTTGCTTTTTGATGAAAAGTCATTCACTCAAGAAAAAAGAAATACCACCTTGTTCTGAAAAATGGGAGATGTTGTTCTTTATCCAGGTTTGAGAAAATCTGGCTTGTATGCAGTGTAGAAAAAAATGTAAATTTGAAATGTTTTCATGTTTCACAAGGAAAGAGGTGCTTATTCTCCACACATCCTGCTCCTTTTTGGCTGATGAGGGAGCGAGGGAAAGAGGGAAAAGGAAAGAGGGAAGAGGAAGACTAACAAGAACCCTCCTTATTCTAGTTTTGAAACAGACGGGAGATCTGCAAGGGACCAGATTTCCACCAGAAATCCAGAAAGATTTCCACCCATGCTGCTGCATGCACAGGYCAGTGAGCACACAACCTAAAATACTGCAGCCCCATGATAGCTGTGGCCCATGCTGGAAAAGAGAGGAAGAGGCTGAAGAGGAACTGCAGATATGTGGGGAAGTTGAATGGTACTCAAGGCTGTCACCCTCTTGGGATAGAGGTGCTATCACAGCTACTCCCCCTGGCCCTAATGGGAGCCGTGGGGAATGAGGCTGCACAGAGAGAAATGGCACTAGTGCACAGAGGCCAGGGAGGATTTGAGTGTCGCAGCTGTTGAACTTTGCCATGATGGCTGGTAACCATTTTGGCCTTCTCCAGCTGTATTTCAGAAGGCTCTGGGGAGGGGTGGCCTCTGCAGGGTCTGGCGTTGTGATGTACCAATAGAGAGGTGTTCAGGATTCTTTCAGATTCTGTGCTTATTTGCACTGAACTTGAGAGATCATTATTTGTCAAGTATAAGAATTYATTAGAGCTAGGCTGTTCTACATGTGACAGATGCTGGACAACACCAATTAACACCAAACAATCTCCACTATAACAGAGCTAAAAAGTATGGTAAAGCTAGAAATATAACAGAACTGAAAACAGAATACACATATCAGAGCTCTATGGTTAAGCCACACATGCTCGTGCAATGATCATTCTCGGATGCACGGTACAATGACCATTCTTGCCCTTTCCTTGTCCTTACGGGCCACCCTTCTGGCTTAATTCTCCCTGGATTATTCTTACCATGTTTGAGCTATGCCAAGATGATTCAGGTTCTCCCTGGCAGTTGGCACCAGGGGCATCCCCACTGACGGGTCGCCTCAGGCCAGCTGACAGTGAGTCTGAGTCCACRCAGAGATATGTAGTTTAATTTCTTTCATTCCTCCTGGGCTTAGTTCATTATCCATTCAAACAATGCCAGACCATGGTTACAGAAGTGTGGATGGCCCCAGTCATTAACAGTACATATACCAACAGAAAACAGTACGGATGTTCAACATATCAGCAGTAGAWATCAGTATGGATGTTCAACAGATAACAGTAAACATGTTCAATAGATAATCTAGTGCAAAATTTCACACTACCCAGATGCTTACCGTTTGAGTCTGAGGTGTCACTTCTTTTCTCACTAGGTTTGCTCAGCACTCAGGAGTCACTGGAGGGCTGCAGCAATGCCAGTGTGGGGCCCCTGGCCATGGTGCACCTGGGGTTCCTTAACTCTTGGGGAGCACCCGAGAGCAAATCACTCGCCTGGTGGCTGCACCAATCTGAGACCCACATTTGCATGTGCAGCACGTATCAAAGAGTGTTCAGGTCTGTGGTGCAATCTAGCTCATGGGTGATTTTCCTAAACTGCAAGATCACGGAAATCATCTCATCTGCCTTTTTTAGGAAGTGCTTCACGTTTTCCTGAGGCTCTCAGATTAAGTATCTTCACAGCTAAACAGTGTATGCAGCCTCTAACTGCTACATCTAAAGGAATGCCAGACACTGAGGGATCATGCAGTTGAATTTCCAAAGACCAGATAGAAAAAAAGAAAAATTCTGTGGAAATAGTGTAAATAACAGGGGCTATGTTGCTATATGGCATTTGGTAATGATCCTTCAAATCAACAGTCTGATTAATGCACAAGTCATTATTCATATTAAAAGTAAATGCTTGAAATTAAAACAAGTTTTGTGAAATTCTAATAGTACATGTATACAACATTTTCTGTACAAATTAGAAATCAATTATACCCTTGTGCCTTACAAATTTTTAACTTTTGACCAGAAAGCAGACATAATGTATTGCCTAATTGTGTGCTTCAACCGTCATTTTATTTGTGCCYAAATTTAGATCTTGTGTATAGATTTACCCTTCTACTAATGCATCCTAATATTCCAACCAATACTTCAGAAAAGGCAGCTCAGAGACTTCTGCAAACACCCAGCTGAGTTAAATCTTAGCAGTGCTAACCTCCAAGCTTAATTGATTATAGTGAAGATTAAAGCAGACATATTTCAACTCCAAGATTTATTGGTTACTGTACCAAAGATAGGTTTCTATCACAGGAAGGTCAATAAAGACTTTCTGCACTTGCAAACAGCAAGGAAATACAATATAATTGCACTTCAGAGTTAGATGAATATCAGCAAAGAAAGAACTGTGAATCTGTGCCAGCTAGCAGAAAGTGTTTTAAGTTCAAAAATTGAACAATGAATTGAAAGCACTACAGAAAAATTATTCTAAATCTATAAATTGCTTCCGATTTAGAGCAAGTATGAAGCACAAAGAGTGAAAAATAGCATCTAACAAAAGCATTTATATTATCTTGTTGTTGAGTTACTTCTTAAAATAGCTCAATTTAAATATTAAACAATATTATWGCTTGGCACATAAATAATCAGGATGACTTTTGGAAAGCAGAGAAATGTTCGTAGGCTTTATGCTACCTGAACCTTACTACATTGCTTTAGCAACCAAGATATAACCTTAACCAACCAAAGAAATTCCTTTAGGAAAAACCTACCTGAAAGCAGTTTTGCAGAAGCAGATTATTAAATTAGTTCTTTGCCAGTCTCTCAGAGGTTCATAATGCCTTTATCTGCTTCTTGGGTCTTTGCAGCAAGTGACTGTTTGAGAAATATGTCTGTGGAAAATTTAAGAATTATTGGCTGTGTTTTGAATACATCAGTGTGCACGTGTGAAAAACACTGCTTTGTGTCAGGGCCAAGTTGGCTTTTTCCCAGAGCAGGAACAACAGAGGGTATATAAACCCCTAACTGTCCATCTGATTGAAAACACATTAGGATGACAGAATGGATGAAATTTAAGGATGCCAGATAGTCTGAAATTATCTCCCCCCCTCAAAAAAAAAAGAAAAAAGAAAAGAAAG
>NW_028186756.1:6928944-6948640 GCF_003343005.1 Rhea americana
AAAATAAAGGGAAAAAAAAAGACATAGAAGCCAGCCATTAAAGACAGAGGCAGGGAGAAAGGCAGATACAGCCTCAGAAAAGGCACACTGGAAGAAGACACTGGCTCCAAAACAGAGCAGTCATCAGTAGGTGTGTGGGTGGAAGTTTGTCATCCAGAAGAGTAGTCGGGATCTGTCCAAAGAACAATTGAGCAATGAGGAAACTGGGTCAGAAATGGCATGAAAGTCTGTTTAWAGTGTTTCATCTATATCTCTGTTTTCTTGAGCTGATTAAGATAAAGAACAGACRTTTTTTGGAGCCTTGACAATACCTGTGTTGTTTCAAATACTGCATGACCCTTAAGAGACAAATTGTAAACACCCTCAAAAATATCGTGACCAGCTCTGGAATGCAGGAAAGACACATTATTACACTGGACACTCTGTGGGARCAACAGTCATCCTAGAAGGTTGCAGCAGGTCTGAGGTTTACCCCATAAGTGTAAAGAGAGAAGGAAGAGTCTTGCATGGGGGAAAACATGAAAAAGAGGTCTAGTGTGTATTGGGGAGCGGGGGACTAAACACCACAAATTACTACAAGTTCAGCTTACATTCAACGTTTGGTTGCAACACTAGAGATGGTGACACAATTAAGTCAAATCCAAGAATGACCTGGAGTTTCTGGTGTGAGTCARCGGAAGTCCACTATAGTAAGAGGAATGACATTGATTTACATCAGGTTGTCATTTAGCTTCTGATAGCTCTGACAGCACAAGCATCATTGTATAAAGGAACACGGAAACATGATTCCACTCARAAAATCTGAAAGTTTACAATATAGAAATTTGGAATTTACAGTAGGATTACGTGTTCTTCAGCTTCCTCAGTGCAACTATGCATGTAAGAGAGCAATTACCTCTTAACTGATACAGTACTGCTCCCACAAGCCAAATATAATGCAACAAATCCTTCAAGCTTCACAGAAAATGATGTGATAAGGTGCAACTACCACTCAGGCTTTCTGTTTAGGTTACCACTGGCAGTTAGTTTTACCTTTATGAGAGATTTAAATTCTAATGCATGATATATAATGTTAAATTCCTAAAATCCAGAAATCTTTTTCACCTGTGCTTTATTTATTTTTAAGAGACCTGCTTTGAGTGTGTGAAACCTCCTTTTATTATTTTGCCATTAAAGATTCTCCTTCAACAGTTATTACCTCTTTATAGTGCAAAAACATAGGCCAATAACTCTGATTATAACTTTTATAGTCACAGAATTCCCATAAAACAAAAGACAGTCACTGTCCAAAGGCATTATAAGTTGAGTGAATGGCAACAACAATCTAAATATAAAATAAGGCTTCCATGATAATTGCTAATGTTTTCTAAATCAGATTAGCATGAGCATATATTTCTTCACAGGTACTTTTGAACCGAAMTCTCTCATAGGAGTGTATCCACCAGGAAGCTGAACAGCTCGGAAGATGCCAATGATTCACATGTATCACTGGGAACAACAACAAGATCCCAACGCATTCAGTCATATTTCACTGCCTCCCACGTAATTAATTTAATCTGTGTGCTATACTCTCAATCTGCTTTCCCATTAGTACCRAAAGAACTAAGACTAAAATTCGCTGCTGTATGCTCTCTAGTGGTAGATCTGCATACCAATGGATTTAAGAGTACTTTATGATGGGAGAATGTGAAAATAGACATAGTGTAGCAGGATTTATTTCRGCTAGCTGTGAAAACCCAGAAGGTAGGGCTCTTTCTTATGCTAGTTATCGCGGCTCCCTCCTACGCAGGAAGAAATGCACTCTGGCATTGATTGTGTATTGTGTTAGCAACTGTTAAGTTCCTCTAATTCCTGTTGGCTAAGCGTGCTGGATATAAATCACACTGGGCTCAGAGCCTTTAGCAAAATTTAGGACACTGAAGTTGAAGCCCAAAGTCTTTAACTTACTAGATACAATCTTAGGGACCAGCAACTTTGTGCAGCTCAGATAAAAAAAAAAAAAAAAAAAAAAAATCAGACACAATCCCGCCAGCTTTCTATTCTTAGAATTGAAGGCAAACAAATTTCATCTTCTTTTAGGAAGTTTAGTTGCTATTAATGTCATAAATTCTTCTCATTGTGGAATGCTCCTGTGGGATGACAAAGGCTGGGCTCACACTAATCAATGCAGCAAACTAACCCGGGAGTGCTCCGCTCCCCATTGCTGGAGGCTACATGGCAACTGAAAGTCTTTGAAAGAGCTGAGRGTCCTGAATGGAGAATGATTTCTCAGTTTAAAATAGGTCTTGCTGACCACATATCTCGGTGTGTTATTGCCAAACTAATAATAACTTCTCCTGCCTGCATTTTTTATCAGTATATAATGGACTACATCGAATTTCTTGGACATACACCTTGATTATAAAAAACATTACCAAACTGGGTGATGGAATAGAAAGTACACTTATTAAAATCAAATGTGACAATAAGAAGGGAAGGGCTGCAAGCATGTTGGAGGACAGGTTTACAATTCAAAACGATTTTGACAAATTGAAAAATGCTCCAGAAAAAAAAAATGCTATTCAATGAAGACAGATGTAAAGTTTTACACTTKGCCAGGAAGAATAAACTGCAGCTGTATGGGGTAGGGACAACTCGCTAGGCAACAGTAGTGCCGAAGGAAAGCAAGGAACTGTAGTGGCTCACACAGCAAAACAACCTCAAGCTATTTAAAAAAAAAAGGAAAATGCCAAAGGAGATGCCTAAGTGGGCATATCGTYTATTGGACACAGGACAAAAACCTTCCACTTCACAGGCTGGGACCACCACTGCAGCTGTGTTTCATTTTGAGAACTGCACTTCAGTAAAGATAAAGATAATGGTGTCCAGTGTAATTGTCTTATGTGGATATTCTCTTTATTTTAAAAATGTCAAGAACACGTACATTTTTTCACATAAGATCATTGACCAAAAGACCACAAAAGATTAGCTATATTTGTGAATATTAGAAATCTTCTGATTTGTTGGTTCACATTTAGTATAGAGGTGATGACCAGAAATAACTTTCCATCCCATCAATGTGGAATTTGACATGTTTTTAATAAAACATGAAATAACTGTTGTTGCTGTATCCATTCTGTGTGTGAAATAACATTAAAAATGCATGTGAAAATACTGAAATATTTCTTTCCAGTTTGCTGACCAGAAAAGAAATGTTTAATTTCAGCTGGACATTATCTGAGTCACTATGCTGCCCAGCAGGAAATACAGAAACGTGTCCCTCTTTGGTCAGATTTCAGATCCCATTACATATTGTTGGCTCAGGCAGAAAAAAGGCTAAGGTCGATTAGAAACAAAAGATCTCCTGATGGAGAATTTTACTGACATAAATTTTTCTTCTGTAGAAACTCTGGAGTTAAAGGAAAACTCACTTAATGGGAAGAAAGCATTTGAAACAAACTCAGAGATCCTCAGAATGTTTCTGCTTGAGGAAAAAATCTATTACGCCTCATGTTACCTATCATTTCCCAAAGCTAGAAGTCTATCCTGGTGCATGCATACTCTCCCCTATGCAGCTCAGCTAACCCAGCTCCTTTAGGGATCCTTTTTGGGAAATTATTCCATTCTGCAGCCTCTCTTCATGGTCCTGCGGACTCATTAAAACAGCAAAGGTCATCCTTTGAGTTTGACCAAGTGCAACAACATGGGTTTCAGTGATTCCCAATTCTATTCCAGTAAGTTTCAGATTTTGTGGTGAGAATGTGAGAGCTCTACCACTGACTTTCAAAGGTACATTTGCAGATAGCTTATTATAATTTGCACTGAATTATTGATGCTGAACTGACTGATTAATTCAAAATGTGTGTGCTGGTTCTATCAGAGCATACTGTGCTCTGCAGCGCAAATGAAATTGGAGCAGATTGAGAGGGGCAGAACTTGCACAACTTCTTTGCTGACCCCTGCAGACACAATCTGATTCTGTCAACTTTTACCTTTGACTACATCGATTTTGTACAATTCTTGCACAACATGGAGCTCAGGAGGAAATTAAAGATGGTTTAAATCTACATGCTAAAGCAATTCTAATGCTCTGCACTATTTCTAACAAGAATCTCCTCCCACAGAAGGGACTGATGCATATTGTTAAGCATCATTATGTTACATACATCTTGATTTAAAAAAGAAATGAGTTCATTAAAATATTTGTTTGTCTCAAAATAGTATTAAGTTATAGGAACAGATGAAGAAATCATTTTGCCAAGTTTTTTGAACAATATAAGGAGAAATTTAAGCATTTGAAGTAAACTGTAATATTCACATTTGTGTTYTCAAAAAATAAAAAAGTTTTCCTTTTCTTTAGGCTTTGACCAACCTATCCTTTCACAGTGTATCTATACCATTCACACCTAGCTAATGTTTTGCACACTTTCTATTGTCTGGGCTTACTCCCCAGCATCCTCTTCCTCCTTGATCTGCTTCCTCCTCCAGACGCTAACAGCTGCCTCCAGGTCTCTCCAGCCCTGGGGGATCTTGCTATTGCTTTCTGCCTCCTGTTCCTGAGCCACCTCACTCAATCTCTTCCATAGATATGTATCTGTTTCTTACTTCCAGAGCTTTGCTCTTGCCCCTGGGGTCAGATATATCCTCCAAGACTCCTACTCTTCCCTTCTTCCCCAGTTCCCTTCCCCTACATTTCCTTCTTCCTCCTCCCCCTCAGTCTGCGACAGCCCTGTTCCACCTCCTCACATCCGCTTCCTGCACCTTGCCTTGGGCTGGTGTGCCGGCAGGGTTCACGGCTGTGCTCTCTGCTCCATCCCAGCCTACTTGCTCTGCACCATTATTATCAGCGTCTGTGCCTCAGCAAGCAGCACCTCATCCACGGGGAGAAAGCTCCGCCAGCTTGGCAGTCCTGAGCTTGTATTACCACGAGGGTACCGTTCTTTGCTGCGGCTACTCTATGCAAGTTGCTTTCTCTGAGCACATGGATCAAAGCAGAAGATGAAACATTTGACAATTTCCCAAGCTGCAAAAGATCAAGAGATCTTATTCATGGAAACACCATGCCATATCTCAAGTGACAGTTAAACAAACAACAAACAAAAAACCTAATCTACYGAGCTTGCTTTCAAAATCAGACGCATAGTTTACCGGAGGGAAGAACTGGTGTGAACTCCTAATGATATATAAATATTCCCTCTAGCAAAATAAATAAAACAAYGTTCTTTTTACAACAGTAGGTATGAAATCTTAAAGTATGAAAACTCTTTGTTTTTGTAAGCATTTCTATTTTTCTTTAAATTGTTTACACCATGAAGCCCACTGCCTTTTTAAAACACYTGAATAATAAAGGATGATTAACCATAATTCTCTTTTCCTTAAGTGATTGCAGGAGCAGTTTAAAGCACAGAGACTTGGAAGCTGGATTTGAAGAGCATGAKGGCCATATGGACAAAAATACACTTATGGGACTAGTATGCATTATATAAATGGTCAATTATATAAAYGAAGAATACAAATACTAGATGCTAGAAATGAATATTCTACCTCATTTAGGTGCATTCACTAGAGTCAGATTTTCTTCTAGTTACAAAAGAACAGAAAGTCCTTAAAAAAATCAGCCTGTCACTACACCTAAGAAAAGTTAATTCTCCATGCTTCCTTAGATGGGATTCTTGGGCAGAAGATCACCAGTCAGCTGTCAACATTTAGTTGGCACCCTCTGTTTAGTTATTCTGCTTCCTTAGTTATAACACTCAAATAGAGGTTGGACTAGATGATCTCCAGAGGTCCCTTCCAACCTTACTGATTCTATGATTCTATGATCACATGCCAGGCACGCAGGAAATAATAGTAAAATTTCAATGATAATATTTAGAGCTATCCTAGTGTGAAGAAAAGCTGAGGGTTCACAGCTCCTTCCAATCGGGCAGTGCCTARGTCTCTAACTCTGGACAAAATTTCTTGATCGAAGTAGACTAAAAGAAAGGAAAGCAAATCAATGGCCAGTTGAAACACCAAAAGGTGGTCAGCGTTCAGTTAGCACTGAAGTAAAGTTATGAAAAGGAAAATTAATTCTGAATATTAGGAAATATTTTTTAATAATATGTTCTGTTAAACCACAAGGACATTTGCCCTCATGAAAGCAGAATCATAGGGTGACTTTTTATAGCTAGTCTGGACAATCTAATTGTAAGTATCATTTAGGGCATARCTTTGCCCTAGATATAATACAACAACAGCATTTTGCTCTCAGTAGTCCTAGGGTGAACTGAAAAATGACTGATCTTTCACCACCCTGTTCTCTACYACCATGCAAACTGCTGCTAATTCTTTAACATCAGACATTTGAAYTGTGCATATATCACCTCATATTTGGGACTGAGAATGTAGAGTTCCCCAGATGAATTTTAGCTGGATCAAACTCTTAATAGTCCTCACTCTAACTGCTTTATGTTTGGTATGAGTTATGGTTCTCTGTCAAATGACAGCTTTTGTCAAGCATTTCTGATAAGTTACAACCTGCTCTGCACTTCCAAATGTGCAATGGCTTTTTAGAAATGCAATAGGCAGCAAGAATGCAGACAACTGAAAGTGCCTTTTAGAAGCATTAGATGCCTAACTACATGCTCATGGGCCTAAASCAGAAAAATACAGCTGAAATTGTCTTCTTCAAACTATACGGAAYTTTCTGGATCTTTCCAAAGCTATCAGCTATCAGCTACAAGGCACAAAAATACAAATACAATTAAGTTAAAATAAAATAAGGTGAGCACTGCAAACTCAGGCTAGGTAATTACCACTTGTCCATATCCCTCTTCTGTTGTCATTGTCATGACTCTTAACCTGGGTTCATGACAATAAACTGAAAAATCCCATTTCAGGAGTATGACTTGGCCTACAAGGACTTACCAACAGAGAACAGCTTTCAGAAATTTTCTGTTTAATATGTTCTCTGGGAGCATTTCTATTGTCTTTTCTCTTTATATGTGTGTTTCTCATTCACTCTAATTGTTCCATTTTAATTTGTCCTCTTAAAGCACATCATTCATTGTTACAGTCCTCTTTCTTCTTAAGGTGAAGAAAAAGCCCTTAATATCACAAAGTCAAGTAGACTGTCATGAAAATAGACAATAGAAAGATGGAAAATTACAAGGCAGTAAGACAGTGCTAGAAAAAAATACAGTTCTGTGAGAAAAAAAGCTATGTTCTTTATTCCTGTAAACAGCTGCAATATCCTCAGGATATTTCTCATTGTGCCTATTCACTCAACATATTCAGTTGCTCTATCAAAACAGAGATTTTTATCTAACCACCCAATTAAAGTAGTTGGGAGAGARGTGGAGAGAATAACTTATCTAGCTTCCTATTTTTGCCCTAAGGGCAGGTAAGGAACAGCCTGCTTTTCTATAGATATGTAASTAAAGTATATCAGCAAAAGTAAATAGACTGAGGTTCTCTATGTACAATTATATCAAAACTTCCATGATTTCCTATTTCAGATTAATTATTTTTCATTAATTTTGCTATTACTATTTCAGTCTATTTACTGTTAATTCAAATATCGTGAAATTCTGACTGGGGCTTACGGTTTGTTTTCTTTAAATATCAGTAAAATMTCCACTGGCTTTGATAGAAACAGAAGTCAATAATGAGAGCTTCAAAAAATCCTCATCTCTGTCTCAAGAGCTATTCACTGCTGGACAGAACTGGTACAACTTGATGTTGTTATGCTCGGTCTCAATTCAGAAAGATTTATACAAGACAGCTGAGCAAAGGTTAAAAAAAAAACAAAAAAACAAAAAAACAAAAGAACAACGTTGTAAGGCTAAAGAACACTGAAGAATCAAAACCCCCCAAAAATAAGAGCAATATCTGTAAATATCTGTTTCACAGAAATTAAGGAGCTAATTCCTTTAATGAGAACAATATGAAGCAACTCAGGTGAGTGCACCCAAAATAAGAGTATGGGTGCATGCATCACTGAACCAATTTTTTAAAATAAAGTCTCTTTATAAAATCACCTAGAACGAGTTATTATGAACAATTCAGTTCATAATTTAGCAGGTAGTAGTTCAGTAATACTGTGCTGAACAAAATAGTAATCCATGAAAATTTCTTGCAAAAGTTTATGAAGTTCAGAAATTGGCAAAAGTATTCTACTATTCAGTTTGCTTATCTTCCTGTTATGTAGGAATCATTAAATATGTTAAAGAAAATATGTGTTAACTTCCTCAAAAAATTTTGATGGTTTAACTAAAATTATAGCTTAGATCAAGAACAGTTAGATTCCTCAAGGCTTGTAGCCAGTAAGTCAGAGACAGTAAAGTAATGATACGTTTTGCCCTTTAAGTGAAATGCTACTCTAGGCTTTCACATTAACTTCAGGACGATGAATGAGTTAGATCAGGCAGGATGGCGGAGATGACTGAAGAGGTACAATGAGCACTCATTCACTGAGTTGAGCGGATTTTCTRGCTATGAAATGACCTGATCTAACACACAGAAGATTTTCCTACTCTGACTCAACCAGAAATTTAAAGCCACCCTCAAGCATTCTGAATCAGAGGTAACGTGAAAACTGCTTTTAGCATAAAACAATTTTCCCATTTACAAAATAGGATGGCAATGTTTACTTAGTTACAATGGTTGTGGGAATTTAAACCTTGTATCCATCTGTGTTTTACAGACAGYAAAAACCATCATCCTTTTAAATAATATTGGGCTGGGGGTAGTATCATTGATCATAAAGAACATTACTCATAAAGAAGAGATCAGAGATCAAGCAGTTCTCACTAAGACAAAGCTTTCCAAATCATCCTGACATAAGTTATTAATGATAAAATCCAATATGAGAGTCCAATCTAGTTGCACTTCCTCCAGCTTCAGGCACCTGACCTGCCCACATCGGGGGGCTCCTCTGTCCCAGACCCCTTCTATAAGCTTTCGGGAGAGAGTGGCACTCCAGATCGCACTGCAAATCCTGGCTGATGCGAATTGCCCTCTGCAGGCAACTCCCCTCCTCTTCTCCTACCTGCATGTGTAGCTTTAGGAGAGCATGCTGTCTGGTCAGATGTTTCAGTTGGAAACTAGAGTTAAGTAGGAAGAATCTATCCATAAAGATATATCCCAAATGTAGGGTAGGAATCTCAGACCAATTCATGATCTCCAAAACTCTTGCTTTATTCCTAATACTACTGATACTTGTTTTTCTGTAGAAATGTTTAAGTTGTTCTTRCATTAACAATGTGTTACAAGCACATATTGACTTGTGTGTAAGAATCCATGCATTGAAAACCCCAATGTAAGGATGTTTTGTTCTCCAGTTTTACCCACTCTGCATATGCATCTGTTAYGGTACGAACAACTACAGATACGTGGTGTATATAGCTAAGAGGCTTTTATTTTATTTCTTAGCTTCGCATAAAATGTCCTTTGAGGTCTTGGACAATGCAGTTAACACTGTGTTAGGAAACCAGCAACAAAAGTTAGAATATACCCTAATAGTCAGAACACAACTTAATGACCCCAGGCGTGGGCCGTTAGAGAAACCGTTATGCCAGGTTTTCCTGAAAAAGCCACTTACTACAGGCTACAGTTAWATCCTATTTTAATAGTCATAAGTCAGGGTTACACAAAGACTTCCCTCTTTTCATAATTACAGTTTAGGAAATGGGTGAAGGGAAATATGAGAAGTGTCACTGATAATAGAAAAGAAAAAAAAGAAAACAGCTGCAGCTGCTCTAATAGGCATATCATTGGTTCCTAGGAGGAGGACACCTTTACTATGATAAACCCTCTTCTGAAGCCAGAGATGGAAGAAATAAAAATATTTCAATGGGCACTTTATCAAAACAACTAAAAATAGCTTTCAAGTCCTCTCCCCAGTTGCCAGGACTGGTAGCATGTTTATTTTCCTCCCTTATCTCACCATTTTGTTATATCTTATTACCTGATTTTTCTGAAAAGACTATCTTTCTCTTTTTAAACTTGTTCTATGAAATTATGTTTTGTTTTATTAATGTATTCCCTTCTTTCCAAAAAGGAGAGCAGTATTGAGGAAATYGCATATATTTCCCATCCAATGAAGGCCAATTAAATCCACTGATCCATCAATTTTTCAGCTATTATGTAACTCTAAAACCTCTTGGTTCTTAGCAATAAGTGGAAGAAGAAAAGACTTTTAATCATATTCTTCTCCAGTGAGACTTACTACTTGGAAAGAGATTTTATTTAAAGGAATGTTGTAAAAAATAAATCACACTTGAATCTGTTCTCTCCCTATCTGCCATTCAGAGGGTCACGGGGGTTCCCCAGGGCCGTTCCGCAGCTCTCCCAGCTCCCGAAACGCTCTGCAGCAGCTCTTGAAGAGAAAAGCAACTTCCTAGAGAAACAGCTCAAAAACTACAAGGAGGCAGCAGAACTTCTTTCACATTATTTTTATCTTTCTTAACTGGCCAGACTTCAAGCTGGCCTTAGKCTTTTTTTCAATTTTCTGAGCCAATTACTATTTCCCCTGTATTRATGGGCTGAGAGCATAAAATGCAATACACACCTGAGTTCCTTGGACGTGGCACAGTGCCCACAGAACAGTACCCTAACACTACATGCCTTGGCTTCACTGGGCTTACCAGCAGACTTGCCTTCAAGTTAGGGAGTCCGGGATCTCCGAATAATTTCTGCAGTTGTATTAAATACAGAATATAAGATTCACAGTGTTGTAAAAATCTCTGTAAGCCAGTGATTTCACTAATGATAGTGTAAGCAGTGCTGTCAATATAGCATATATTTATATAGTTCACATGCAATCTCTGACTCCACAAGCAGTTTTGCTGACAGAAAGAGCATTAGACAGAGTTTGATTAAGTTATTATATAAGATTAATTGTCCTGTTCTGAATTGATGAAGAATATTCATCATCTGTCTTGTCATTCCTTTCACAACTTGCTGGTATAATCTATATTCTGTTTTTATTTTCCTTTTCTTTTCATTTTTTAATCTATCATCAGAGAAAGAGGATCTTTGTCTGGTCAAGAGACTCAATTTCACCTGTCCTTTGCTTCTTTTAGTAATGAATGGAGTTGGGCTCAACCTTGGGAGTTATTTATTACATCCTACCTGTGCCCATTTTCATCTGTTGATTGAAAAAATAAATAAAAAAATAAAGAGGAAGTAGAAGAGACTTGTTCAAGGCATAACAACAGCTGATTAGACTAGCAGGAAGCAGAATTCAGATCATCTCACTTCTATCCAGTGACCTACATGCTCAGTAACYGTCTGTAGAGTACGATATACCCGATGAACCCAAAGAGGAGTTTTAGTCATCAAGTTTAGATGTTAAGCAGGAGGATGTTTCACCACAAGGTCTCACTGGGTCTCATTAAAAATGGACTGAACAGAGGATTTGTTTGCGAGTTTGCTTATATTGSCAAACAGGCAAATTTACCTTACTTATTTTTGGCCCTAGGCTTTTCAGTCTATGCTCAGATTTTATTTTATTTTGTGTTAGAGAGGTGGGGGCATAAGGGAACTGTCCATTCAAAAAATTGTCTATTCTTGGCCTTTCATTCTGATCAAGAACTTTATAGAAAAAGAGTAAGAACTGCCAAYTTTTTCATTGAAAGTTCAGCTTCTGCACAGTTCTGATCTCTGCAATGTGCAGCTAGCACATTGCTGTTCTCTCCAAGAAAGCTATGTTAAAGTCAGAACATTATCTAAATAAATCGTCAAACAACAGGCTCCGTAAGCAAGTAATTAACAAATATCTGCCTAAATCGTCTCTCTTCCATTGGGGAACAAAAGCGGGAAAAAAAAATCCACCAACATTCTTTAATAAGTGGAGAACTACTTCATAAAACAAGATGTYCACCTTATGAGGAGGGACTTGATTAAATTTGGAGGAAATACCAGCTTACATACTCCTTAATCTCAGAGAAAAGCRTAATTAAAATCAAYGACTGGAAGCTGAAGCCAGACAAATTTCAGTTYGAATTCAAGCAGAAATCTGTTTTGTTTTTACTTGAAATAGCGAGGAATAAAGGCAGCAGCGGGTTCTTGCATCTTGCTGGAACCTGAAATAGTCAGTCATGTACTAATTATTGGGTTAACTGGAGGAATTTAAATTGTATACAACATACCCAGATGCAGATATCTCTCTGTTCCCTCAGCGCCACATGTCTCTAATCCAGATAGTATATGGCAGCAATATCACAGCAAAGTAGGCTTCCTTGGGCTGTAGCTCAAATTACATTGTATTTAGCATCAATACGTTGTGATAGGCTTAAAAATAGTCAAATGAAGCAYGAAATCTGGAAGTTAATCAAGAAGTCCTTTGAAGGTTTACATTTGTTTGCCACTGGAGCACAAGTTACTATCCATGCAATAAGAGTAAGAATTATACTTTCCCTTATTTATGATTAAGAAAAGTGCTCTTACTTGCTTCCTATATAATGGCAACAGTGTGTCCTGCTTTTAGAAGAGTATTAGTGCCAGTTGACATATAGACAAAATATACGAACTTCCCATTAATTCTACCTTATATCTCCAAAACCACCTATGTAGGAAAAAATCAGAAATTCACATTACAGCTTCACCATTTTTTTAATTTTGAAAACTTCTTAGCAAATTCAAAATCTGAAATGTAAGACTATCCTGCCTCACAAAACCTTCTCTCCTTGGTAAAAGGGTTTGGGTTTAGAGAGATGAAAGAAAACCTCATCTCCAACAAACATGTCTCCTGAGTGTCTATCATTTTGATCTAAGTACCATTAATATGCTTTAGATGCACAGAAAGAAAATAATATTTTCAGTTCCATAGCACCTACAGGATTCTAACCTGAGGGACAGCATACTTCACAACTGATCACAAATGAAAACGTTTACTTCCTTCTAGTCAAAATTTAAACATCACACTAAATTTTATTTAACATCAGCAGATGTTTGTCTTTCGATATACTTTGTTTTCAGTTTGTAATAAATATCTATAAATTAATAACTCTCAAGATACTATTTTATTCACCTATCCAAATTAAAGCCCAATTGGAATTCAGCATTCAAAGAAAGATTTTGAGTAAATATAAATTCAATACTATTATATCAGAGTGAATAAACACACTTTCTATTCTCATTAAAAGAAAATAATAGCAAAATATGTTTTTATACCTAACTGTAAAATATAACTTGGCAAAAATAACTGGGGCAAAAATAACTGGTGACTCAACCACTGCGACAAGAGGCGGATGTATACAACAGTTATAAATAACTTATAACATTGGAGCTGTATGTACAGACTACAAGTATCAGGAAATACTTACCTGAATAAGCAACTTTATTCTATTGAATTAACAGGAATTTGATTTGATTTTTCATCTTTTGGGATTAATATGGAGAGGAAGGTTTTAGGGACATCTCTTTTTTGGGGAAATTAGACCTTATCTGCAGCAATTGCCTTGAACACACTGCTTTAGAAAGTAAAAATAAAGCTTACTTATTATTTTTTTCTCAGGCTTAATACATCTTGTCAGCAGTGTTGTGCCTTTTCCAAACCCCACAAATTGTAAGGAAAGGCCCATTAGCCTGAGGTCATGAATAATAGAAAATATGGTTGGGAAGAACTCTGATGATATGTCTATACTAACAAATTAAACATGCCTGGAAATGTTCCCAAGCACAGATGCCTAGCGCAGGGAACAGCCTTAAACTAGAAAAATCGCAGATCCCAAAGCAGCTGCATACAAACTGGCTTCTGGTCCCTGGAAAGCTGCAGCTAACTTCCAGGTCATGCTCTTTTATTATCTKGACAGTGTTATTTGACATGGACAAAACCCTTCGTGGAACCATTCTTYCCAAATGCTCGTTTAACTTCTCCTGTATACTACCCTGCTATGGAGACACCTCCATGACCCTAGATTGCCTGTTCCAGGGTTTAGCTACCTTTGCAAGGATGTTTTCCTTCATAGGATACAGTCCAGTCCACAAGGATAAACAAACAATGATGCACTCACAGAGTTTAAAGAAGTCCAAGTTCAGCAAAATACATTTTTGGGACCTCTTTTACAAGGATGGGTGTAAATCTCCACTAACCAACCAGTTATGTTATGTTGTTTTGTTTTGTTTTCCCCCTCTCTTTCTCTCTGCAGCATCTTTGTCTTTATTCATTGTGTGAACCGGAAAAGCTACTTTCAACTTCCATCATGGTGAGACCCTCTTTCACATTTGTGTCTTTAGTTGCAAGAAAAAGGAAATATGTTTATTATTTACTGGTTAATGAATCAATACCTCCAAAGTTCCTGCATTCTGTTTCAACTCTTGCAATATATTACTTGGTGTCATCAATTCTTTTTTAGACACTGAAAGGCTTACAAGTTTCATACCTAAATTAATTTGCAAATGTTCATGGATTACTTTACTAGGTTTTGAAAATGAGAATCCTGTACAGTAAATTCATTTCCTGCAAGAAAAAGCTTCTTCTCATACTTGAATTATTCCTATCTCYGGCAAAAATAAAAGAATATGACTTTCTTGCCTCCAGAGCTAGAAGTTGGAACTTATTCTTCTTTTGTCACCTCCACTGGATAAGGCATGTCTTCCTAGAATTGTCTCTAATGCAAACATCGCAAATACGAATGCTGCAATGGCTCCTATGCAAATAATTTCATTCAAATGCAGAACATAAATRAATTGTGCAGAAACTGCATTAAAATCCGTTTTTTTCATAAAACACAACTCATATGTTTTAAAGAGGCTTATTCTAAAAGAGAAAGATGATGACTTTTCTGTCCTACTGCTTACATTTTCCCTAAGCTACATGTTCAATTATTTCTAAATCAGGGAACGCATTTCTCCTTATCATACATTATCTGCTAACTTCACAGCTTAGAGATCTCTATATGCTGGATCACAGTACAGAGATCTTAATGGAGCCTTTCCACACTTCCAGCAATCTCATGAGTAGCCTGCTGTATATTTTGAGTATGACCATTTAATTATGAACAACACTGACAGAGTTACTTGGGAATTACTGTTTTTTTCCTCACTGGAAATAGCTTGGCATAGAAACTGATACTACAGAAATATGACTTACCCCAATAAAAAAGGGGGGGGGAATCTGCCTACAGAGAAAATGCTAACATGTAAATACTAAGTGCATAGATGTGTCACTAAATCACAAGAAAAACAAGACAAACTGGCATTGCTATCAATATTACACTTTCAGATTTTAAATTCTGCTCCACATATAACATTGCAATGACTCCAGAATGAAAATAAATTCGTATTTCATAGCCACCTAGAAGGTGATGGCATTTAGAAACAATAAGGCTATACATCCACCTGCATCGAGAATAGAAGGAGCACAGACCACTGCGCTTGGATTATGTTCCAGATACTATTTATTACTACCAAATGCCCTGCCAGCATCAATTGTTGTGCACCTTCATGTGAAAAAAGCACATTCCTTACATTTTCTCATTTTTGACCGTTTTGCCACAAGCATACAATAAAACAAACTCAAGAGAGAGTGAAAACTGCATCTTTTCTCTAGCCCAAGAAGTTAAGTATCTGTTATATTTCTTGCCAGTCGCCTGTGTTCTATGTTAGAAAGACAGAGCTAATAAATCTGGATGGTGTATATGCAGGCAAAGTTATTTTTCAGATTGGGAAAGCGGTACTGAGGCCTCTTCCCTTACGGTTTTTGTAAAAGTAATTTCCAGTAATACATTAAACTGAAATTCAATTACAAAACAAATATATCTCAGCTAATGTGAAGATTGGCTGGGCCAGCTAGGGGAAAGAAAGCGAGGCGAGATTTACTGAACACCGAAAAGATTATCTGTTGTGAAAAGGATTGTTTCTAGGTTCTTTTTCTTATATTTGAAAATTCAGGTGGCACTTCAACGCAGAAAGCAGCACTGAAAACTCTCTATACTYTTCCGAATAAACTCAGAAAGAGTAAATTTAGGTACATTTGCTATGGTACTTAATGAGAAATATCAGTAAATAAAAATTAAACGCATCTTCACAACCTCAAGAAAGCTTATATAGCAATTTTTTACTATACATACAGAAAAGAGGTTTCATGTATAAACTTTAATTCTGAAAAATGATAAATCATGTATGAAACGTAACGCATTTAAAGAGTTATACAAATAATTACATTTAGTCTAAACTTTAAGCTTTTTTATTGTATTGGGATAGAATTTTTGTTTTGAATTAGAGATTTTTTTTAATAAAACGTATTTTCAGCAAAAATCAATGCATCCCTTTTGGTGAAAATGTATAGGCCCAAAATAGGAAGGTTTATCATAAGGGGAAAGCAAAYAGAATATTTTTCCACAGAAGCTATAGTTTGCTCTTCCTGATTTCTGCAAACGGGGAACTTAGCTGACCGATAACTTCCGCAAAGCACTACCACGCTGGGTGCGCAGCTCCCGTTGCTGTCGATAGGAAGGGACCAACATGTAGTATCAGAGAYTATGGAAGAAAGTAAGAGTGACATTTTCTAGGCTTTTCTCAAGTTGGAGTCTCCCAGAGTAAATCTCAGATCACATATCTAACCACCTGCACATTTAACTTCCTTGTCTCATCTCGGCCTCACCCTCCACACGTACAAAGACAGGCCATGGCAGGAAAAACTCCTCATTGCTACCCAAACAGGAAGAGCTTCCTGATTCAAGAGTTTTACCTCATATTTCCTTCTTGTCAGTCCCTAATTTGTATATTCTACGTGATAGGTACACTCCACGACAACTGACTCACAAAACTTAACTATTTGGACAGCARCCACGGTCAAAAATATCATGTGAAAAAAAAAGAAAAAGAAAAAGGTAAGTTATGATAACACTTAATAGTTTCCTGAAAAACCGTACCCTTATAGTCTAAAGCACGTTCTTCCTCTTCTGAATCAATTTATTTATCATTCTTCTGGGCATTCACCACACCTGCTTCCAGGTAGGGATTTATAAACTCCCTGCTGATCTATTTGCTATTGGTCCATCTGGCCAATCTAGTCTTGGTTAGTACTTAGGTGGCCTGAATGTATACCAGGCAGACAGTTTCTGGATAATTCACCMCACAATACTGACAAATGATTAAAATACATCATTTGGCATATACAGATGAGGTTCAGCCATATCTGCTTTGTGTACATTTAACTTGTGTTAAACTATCCAAAATATTAATTATTATTGCAGAATGACTGACAGACCAATAAAAGGTGAAATAAACGTAAGTTTAATTAAATCTTTGATCGACAGCATGAAGAAAAAAATTCTTTACTGTGAGCTTGAGTGAGCACTGGAACAGGTTGCCCGGAGAAATTGTGGAGTCTCCACCCTTGGAAGTATTCAAAAGCCATCTGGACACAATCCCAGGCAATGTGCCCTAGGAGACTCTGCTTGAGCAGGGTGGTTGGACTAGATGATCTCCAGAGATCCCTTTCAAACTCASCCACTCTATGATTCTGTGATAACAGAATGGCTAATACATTTATTTGTTGGTCCTGCTGTTCTTACCAGAATATCAAAAGCATCAAACGTACTCTGTTTCCATAGGAAGAGTAGATTCCATAAATTTTAAGACAACTGTGAAGCAGTTMTAGGAACAACTGGCAGACGTACTAGCGTCTTAGTCAAATGAGTTGGACATATTCTATCACAATGATTTTCTAATATATAATTCTATTTATGAAGAAACAGAATTTCTCCATGATGATGCTGATTGTCCTCTGGAGCTGAATAAAAATGCGGAATTTTATGCAAAGCCTCATTGACGAGGATATGCTGACTACCTAACTGCCTCAAAACGTCTTATTTCCAGCCAGCTTAATAAGTATCAAGCAGCATTTTGTTGTGGTATATCTCCTAATATGAACTGTAATTCTGTCTCCTTTTTTAGCTTTTCAGAATCCTAATAAGATAATTTTCATGAAGCACTGCACCACTTTTCTTGTGACCATGCTACATTATGCTTTATGGAAACGTGTCTACGCACGCAATGAAAGAAATGGGATCCTATTAGATCTGAAGGAAAAACAATGGCTAGATCTACATTTTCATCAAGTAACATTAGTTGTAATATGATAAAGATAAATTAGATTACGTTGCATGGGAAGGCAGCTGACTGCTGAGGTTAATTTAAATGAAACATCTTGGGTCAATCCACATCACTAAACATTTAGATCTGGTGCATAACAAAATATTTAATTTCATATAGAAATGCGATACGTCACTATTTCCAAATGCAAGCATCACCATTTTTAGTCTATCTACAGTAACTTTTCTGAACTGTCTCATTTTGTTGTTGTTCTCCCTTTGACTTAAATGGCAGTTCCTCTTGAATGACAAGTGAATGCTGTGTCCTACCGAGCTGGCTGTATCCACTTACGCAATTGCTAAGTCACCTACCAGCACGGGAGCCAACTATCCCGCCCCTTCTTCTTTCATGTTCCCTTGGCACTTCGAGTTGCAGCTGCACTTCTGCTAAGGTTTCTGTTGTTTCTTTTGCCTCTTCCTTCTCCCTCCCTCAATAGCTATATTTATCTCCATCCTTACTGTTATTTTCTAGATTTATCTTTTGTTGTTGAATTTCAGTCCTCATTTTCTTTCTGTGTAAGATGGTCTTCACTGAGCCATACTGTGCAACAGCAGCTTTCTTTTCTACCTCTCAGTTTAGCTCTGCTCTTGCTTCTTTCCTGGGAGAACAGTCTGATTCTCCTTTTCAGGTTAGCATTCCAATGCATGGTGGTGTAAGAAKCGGTAAATACATGATTTTCTGTGAAACATCATATTCTCATGTGAAAAGAAGAGTCCAATAAGACAGAAGTACCATTTCAATGCTAGAAAGGAAATTTTCCTGGCACTTGTCTTATCCTCTGTCATTCACTCTATAAATTTGAGTGATGTGCCTGAGATGCTAAGAGTTAGACATCACATGCCTTTCCATCTCCTGCACAGAAGGAGCAAAATCAGTCAATCAAGACTATAAAGGGTTCTGGGATTTAGGTATGAGCTAACTCTGATATCATCGAACTCTCTAAAACCCAAGGAGAGCTGCATAATACAACCTGTCCAAATGTCAGTCATTTAACAATTGACCAAAAAATTATACTCAAAGTTAATTGATGGGCAACTCTCATACTTGTTCCATTTTATAACTATGAAGTGAATTTTTCAGGTTTTTAAAGGTTAAAAATGGGTATTGCCAGCATGAAATGCAACTAGCTACAGATGCTCTGGGAAAGCAAGCATTAGTCGTTTCCACACAGTTTTTTCCAACAATTATGTGCTCGAAACAATGTAATTCCAGTCAAGACAGAATCTACTGATTGTGCTTCCAATGTCTTTTGTTAAAGAATAACGGCAGCCTTTCTCTCCTCTCTCCCTCYTCCCCCTTTGCTTGCATGATTCAGATTTTTTGGCAAAGGGGCTGCACCCTCCTCCCTTCTGAAATTTCTCCCCAGATGCTGAACAGGATCTAACCTTTTGTACCCATTTATTACATCAGTAGGCCCCCATCCGCTGCTGTACGTCGGGAGAACAAGCACTACAACACTGAATAGAATGGTAATTGCAGCACTGGCTCCCACTCCAAGGCTTCTTACAAATGCACACACACCACATGCATGCACACACACACTCAGGAGCGAGATTGATATTGTGATAGCAGACAGTTTAACAGAAATGATCCATGAAATTTACTATTTTTTTTTTTTTTTTTTTTTTTT
>NW_028186756.1:6948699-6986222 GCF_003343005.1 Rhea americana
CTTTGTCCCAGGCGCTAGAATGACCTACTTCTTCATGAGGGCCACACACATACCTCCATGTGTGCATAATTCACAGAAGGTGTGACTTTGTTATAATCCAAACCTACAAATTCCTGTGCATTAAGTCAAACTGAAGGACACTTGCTCCTTGTGAGAGAATGTAATCTTCAGTGATTTGCCGCACTATGAGTCAGATCAAAAGTCAGTCAGAACTGACTTTTCAGTCCAAGAAACTGGGTTGGCAACCCCAGACCCAGACCTGGTTCTTGATTCCTGAAATAGGACTGGAAATCCCATAGGCAACGTTTCTACAGGTTTGAGAAACTGCAGTAAGAAGTCATATTCTTAGATATGCAAGTTCCTGTTCAGTTCTTGGCATGACAGCCAAGAAAGTGGATGTCACACGTATCCACCGCCACTTGGACTGTGTTGAACATCCAATTTTTTAAATTTATATCTTTCATAAACTAGAAATATGTAACTCACTGTCCCACCAACCTCTCAAGTTCCTCCTTAAAAAGATTTATGGACGTTTACTGCCTTCAGATACAAGGCTTAACTCTTTATATCTATTGAAAGCTTCTGACACAAAGACTTTTCTCCCAACCCATTACTCCAATCTTTCAAAAATGCTCTTATCTGAATTCTTTGAGACTATTTTCACGAGTAACTGCTTAGAGAATCATGGCTTACTAATGCTTGTAAAATGCTCAGCATACTTTTTAGTGCAACACAATATATGATTCAAGCAACAAGCCATCTACAGAACAATGTAGAATTCAAATACTCAAAACAAGTAAATCTCTTTGGGAAAGAGATAACTGTCTACATAGRCATTTTGCTCATTAGAGAAATCAATTACAAAATAAATCATATTTTCATAATTTGCAAATTGCAGATACCTAATTTCTATGGGCAAATGTATTTCAATAGGGAAGAGAAGATATGTTTTGAAGACACTTTCAAAAAGGTAAAGCTTTATGATGGGAGATCAGTTTTTCTAACATGTATCTCTGTCTTAGACATCAATATCTCTAAAGAATCATTTGAAAATATGGATATAAGCCTGAAATTTTCACGTCTATCCCAAATGTTAGCTGGAGTATGGAGCTGTGGAGCTTTCCAAAGCTTTATTTGACTACTCCTTTCCTGTTAAAGCATGCTGACAGCTATAATTCTCTATATTCTGATGTGAAAGACAAATTAATAACCAGTGAACAAAGGACATTTGTGAATAACTGAGCTCACTACTGTTTGTCATTGTTCTTCCAGTAAACGGGAAAAAAAGGCATCAGGGAAATAATGCAGTAAAAAAAATATATATTGATAAAACTGAAATTGCACCTTATGACTCACAAAAAACCCTAGCTACCACAAAGCAAAGTAAATTAAAACTAGATTGTGTTAGCTAAGCAAAGCACTAAAAGCTTTATGTATGTATGTGTGTGTATATATATATATATATATATACACACACAAACACACATGCATATCAATAAATAAAGGCTCAAATTAACTTGAGGCCTTCTGTTACTAGATATCACTGCTGCTTCTGCACACAGTAAACAATGAGGAGTGAGTTGGTATATTTAGGGGCAGAATTTTAATATTAATTTCCTTTATGATCATAAGAAACAGAACYATTCCTCTCATTTAAGAGCTAGGCTCTAAAAGTTTTGCAAGACATGTTTCGATAAACAGCTATGCAGTGAACTAAAGCTCTTGCTTCCTAAATTTTGCTGCAAGATTGATCTATCCTATTCTTCTTGACCAGTATTCTCATTATATGGTATATCCATTTCCTAAAGGAGTTCCACCTTGCCATATTTTTCTGCTCACCGCTAGTGAGCTTCAAGTTCAAAAAGGGCTATAGTTTTCCAGCAAACACACTACACAATTTCAGTTACACCTAGTGACTAAGTACYTCTGCTCATATGCCTCTCTGTGCTCAGGTCTTCTCTAACCAGTAAGCAAAACAGCCACCTAAGTCTTCAAGTCACAAGGTCATTTGACACCTGTCTGCAGCCAGGTGTCTGCAGTCTGACTTGGGCTACTCCCACGTCAGCACCTCCTTCCTGAATCACGGGGTCTCACAGGTACTCTTTTAGTATACCTGTTGGATCAGGCTTCACCGCAGACAACAGACATGTATGTCTGCTCCCATGTATGTCACTGTGGAGGTGAAGATTAGTTTCTGAATTACCATCCTGCCTGTCTGGAAACAGTGACTCACCAATACACCTCATGCAAACCACAGTAAGGGTCTGCCCGTCAGGCTGTTAGGTCATCTGGATTGAGTCTCTCTCTGTATCTCCTGCTTAAGTAACTATGGTGCTGCAARTAAATCATCTCTTTTCAGTGAAATGGGACTTGGACACGACTATACCATGTTTCAGCTAGCTACCATGACTACTAGCCTAAAAACTCTTTCATTCTCATCTGTGGTCCAGTGGATGTTTAATTAAACACACATTCTCTAGTAAATTGCCCTGGCAATCAGACTAAGTCTGAAGCCACTGGAAGCTTCGTATCACTGGGACT
Source organism: Rhea americana (assembly GCF_003343005.1). Taxonomy (NCBI): domain Eukaryota; kingdom Metazoa; phylum Chordata; class Aves; order Rheiformes; family Rheidae; genus Rhea; species Rhea americana. Next base: position 6,951,241 of record NW_028186756.1, read on the forward strand.
CTGCTCTGAATAACTCATACCCTCTCTTTATTAGGAATCTCTCCAGAAAAAGTATTCAAATCAGTCCTGCCACTGGCAATCAATAATACTGATAACTATAAACTTATAGATTTTGTCCACGATTAAAAAAAAAAAAAGAAAAAAACAGAGCATGCGCATGTGCAAGATGCTGATACAGAGGAATATGTGTATAAATGATGAAGAAAAAATGAAAAATTATTTTTAGCCTCTTTTTGGTAATAAAGTCTGTAACAATCCTTCCCATAAAACAAATTATCTTTAATGTGCAGAATTTTAGGAGAATGCTTCATTATGCTCTATACCTCTATCTTTTCAAAAGGAGGAATTACATCTGAATTTCTCAAATTACATTTTACATAAAAGATATCTTATGCAAGCAAGTTAAATCTTGACAAATGAAGCAAGGTATTAATTACTGCAGTGTTTTCCCTATTGTGGTAGAAATACTAAATCATGGTGTCAAAGACATGATATTATCCAGCAGTATACAAAAAAGCTTAAGTAAGACTACATGCAGGTTAATAAAAACTAATTCTCTCATTTCTTGCATTTTTAAGCTCAGTGTTATTTAATGCACTGTGGAAACACTTCCTAATTTGAGCACTGTATTAAACAAGCCATACATGACAGTGGTAAAAATGTTATTTATTATTAACTTCTTTTGCGAGCTTGAATTTGTGACTATGAGGACTGCACATTTCATGGAAAYTTGGAATGACACTCTTGCCCAGAGAAGTCAACAGGAGACTTGGCACTGCTCAAAACAAGGCCAGAATTTTACTTCCTGTACTTCATAGTGGAGACAAYTTCAGATTCATTTTGCAGGGACTGATGAAACTTTCATCAAAATCAGTAACATCTGAACCTCATTCTATCAGTCTGAGAACTTGCACAAATTATTTATCCACTTGTCTTTGCTCAATACGTTTAATAGCTACCTACATTTCTGGTAATACATCTTGCAAATTATTATGTCCTTTCTTCTCTTATTAGTGGCCTTTTAGTCTATCTTCTCACCTCTACTAAATAATATCTTTTTAAACTGTGAGAGGGAAGCAAGGAAAGAGAACATCAAATAATTGATGCAGAATTTTGAAAATGTAGTGCTTTGCCATGGTTCTTGTAGCAGGAGGATTCCTCCATCTTAACCAGGCTCATTTCTTCAGATTGAGAATGTTTCTCAGAAATAGAAGTCACTAGTGATATATTTATTATTTAATTTTTTAATGGTTTAATCTTACTAAAAAGACATGGTCCGCAGCATTCWATCCAACATTTGAGTTAATCACCAAGCTCTGACATCTGAGTAGACTTTAATAGACTCGTCTGTAGTTCAGTAACTTCCCATACCCATAAACAGGGTATGGGAAAGGCAGTGCAATTCTGACCAGTATTCAGACCCTGAGCTCACTTCAGTAAGACATGACATTGTTTTTTATAAATATTATGGGGCAACTTTACAGACTTCAGGAAAGTTAATTTCATATTCCAATTCAACAGCAACAACAATAAAAAACCTCCYCCCTCTATTCATAGCAGCTGAAACCAGTAGGGCTAATCAACCAAGTAATTTTTAATCCACRCTAATGACAATGGTGATTAGCTACAGGCCCGATGGGCTAGTGAATAGTTGACTTACATTAGTCTTAAAATGAGATCTCAGGAAACAAAGGGATTATACATTAAAACTAACCTTGGGGTTTTTGGACCCTCTTTGTTCATCATTTAGAATACTTAAGGCTTTTCATGCTTATTGGCAAAACCACGTGGAAGTTCAGTTCTACTGAGAAGAATAGTTGATAAATTAAAGAATATGGAAAACAGTGATTTTTTTTTCTCTTTTTACTAATCTCCTATGTTCTTCTCTTCCATATGCATATTGAAATACAAAGATTTCAGCTAATCTCCCTGTAGCGGACACATTCCTTTGGCTATTTTGTTCAGGAAACTGAATTCTATGTTAATTGATTTCATATCTTCACAGCATTGCACTGAAGAGTACTTAAAAACATTGCAACTTTAAATGGCTAAAAACAAATAATTATTCCAGTTAYGCAATCCTACTTAGGGCTTCGATTTTGCAATAGGTTGAAAACCTTTATTTTGTGTCTTACACAGACATTTAAAACGTTCACTTGAATAGCCCGATACCTATAAATTGTGTTTATACTGCCTTATTATTTTCAAAACTCACGGCATTAAACAATTAAAATTTATATAGAAGACTAATGAATGATTATACTTTTTGAAGGAAAGTAAATGTAGGAACAATATCATGCATCTTCAAATGACACACATCAATCAAATGAGACTTCCCCTGGTTATTTTAGAGACAGCAACTGATAATGAAGCTTATTTTAATTAAAAGTGGCCTATCTCTTTCAGGAACAGGAAAAAATAACAAGGATCTGYACAGATCTGTAAATAACTGGCCAAATATCAAGGCCAAATGATACAACTGTGAAGATGTAGGCTTATATGTTTTGAAGTCTCATCAGACTGAAGGTCAGTTCCTTTTTTTTCAGTACTTTTTACATCTTGCTGAGGTAGTCCCTTTGACAACAGTGTCAGGGATAATCCGAAGTACATGACTTCTTTCAAGATTCTTCCTATTGAAATGAAACACTAAACACATTTTCCCTAGTGTTACATTGGCTAATAAACTGCAGAAAGTCAGCAACTCTCTCTCCCTTTCTCCTGATTAAATTAAAGCCATCTATAACTCACATTTTTCATCCTTCTAGCCAAGATAAGAATATTGTTTAATTCAAACTAGAGAACATCCTCTGTGAAGAATGATGAGACACTACAAATAAAATAGGGTTTTTTTGCATTTTTCAAGATGCAAGTTCTCATTTTTATTTCGCACCAATACTTTTTGTATATTCTTCCTCTAATGCACAGTCATCAGATGATGTGCAGGGGACACACAATGKCTTTCGCCTAAGACAAGGTTATCCTCTATTGCTTTAACATGTATACTAGAAGCAAAATAGATCTTTGCTCTAACTGTAGCAGGAAGAAGTATCTACTTAATTTTATATGTGCAAAGTTAGACATTCATATTTTTGCTGAGGCATTTGCAGACCGGTTTTACAAAGTACTTGATCATTTTCCAACCTATAAAAATGCAACAAAGCCGAACGGCCTATTTAGATGTTTTAGGGCAGACACAAGCTTAAGTTCCTTGCTGAGTTAAGACATTATATCCTTGTCTTTGCTTAGTCCTCAATCTTTACTGCAGTTATTTCATGCCTCTGAAAATAGGCCACCTATTTCATTGCCTAAGAAAAGATTTTGGTTAGGAACAGAAATACTGTTACACTAGGCTAAACCAGGCCTGCCTGCTGCATTATATACACYCGCATCCAGCACTAGAGAACCAAGTGAAGCAGCCAGGCACAAAATGATTGTCCTCCTCCTTTTCTCCATCAACAAAAGCCTCCAAAGGTTGAAGCTGGAGATTTAATATTGCCTCTATATTTTTTTAACCATCAGATTTTCTCTGAATACACTTATTATTCATCTACATGTTTGATTGTTTTTGCATGATGCTATTTTTTTGCCCTTAAAACTTCCAATATCATTGAGATCTACATTTCAATTGTGCACTATGTGGTTTAAAAAGAAAAAGAGTTTTTTTTGTTGTTTTTTTTTGTTTGTTTGTTTTTTGAGCAGAACACCTTTTCCAGTGTGAACTGTCCTCTTTCTCTTGTGATCTTGGCCTGAGGCATAGAAGTTTGAAAATACCAGCACAGACTTCTAATATAGGCTATTATAATACTAAATCAGAATGAYTTGTCTTATTCAGAGGTATATGATAATTTATTGTCAATACACATATTCATAGGTATGATACATGGTATACTGAAAAACCCAGTCCCATTTCATTGAATATACTGAACTTAAATACATACTTCTATGAATGATTAAAGTCTAATATGCTAAAAGCTAAATATTAATCATCAGCAGCTAAACCTTTTTTTAAAGGAAAAAAAGAATTCCATAAATTAAATTGATTCCCATTATTAGATCCAGTAACAGTGGTAATAAATAAGTTAATGCTGAGTTTCTGGAAAAAATTGATGATACTGTCCTACTCTTAGAAAAGATGAGATCTGAGACCTCAATAAAATACTCTGTTCTTTTTTCTCCAGATAAAATCCCAGTAGTATATAGGTACACATACTCTTTCTAACATTGCTAAGATTAAAGAATGCTAATTCCAGTTCCCTCCAAAAATTGAGACTCAAGAGTGATAYAATCACATAAAAAGAAAACAGTCTTCCATATGTCCCGTGGTTGAGTAAGAGGTCAAAAAAACTGGATCAATTAAGAAGAATAAAGAAAAGCATCTACCTACATTACTGAGGCACTGGCAGTATTATCTAGAAGATAATCCAATATTATCTTCTGACCGTCTTCAAAGATGCTCTTGTCTGCAGATATTTTAAAACAACTAAGTGCGCTATCAGCCACAAAACCATTTGAAGGAGAATGCTGAATAAGCCATTTGGGATTAGAATAAGGTACTCTGTGATTCTGTGGCAGTCACAGAGCACTCTAAATTATGCTCATAATGATTTTTTTTTCTCACAGAAGTTGTACAATGTACCCTAACGGAGTGGTAATTTGCATACCTAGTCTAGAAATCTAATGAACCGTATAGTACTCAAAACATTTTTTTCCTACCAACAATAAAATAATCTAAAAAAAGAGATACAAAACACTGCATTCAGGTTCGTCTACCAAAGAACATGCATTCTCATGAAAATTCATCTTAAGTATCTATTACAGGGGTTGGTATGGCAGCACGTGCAGTGTCAAGAGTTTTATAGATTCCTTCTGAGAATATATGAAATTCCCCTTAGTTATCAGAATGTATGATAGTACTGTAACGTCCAGAAGAGCCTCTCAAGAGACTCCTTACAAATTATTGTTACTGTAAATAAGACCCAATTCCACTGAGACTACATTTCCAAAGAGATCCCAGTGTGATTGAAGCTGCTATTCTGTGACTTCTGAGATTAAAAAAAAAAAAAAAGAAAAAAAAAAAAGGACAGATAAAGACTTCCAAGATAGAAAGAATACCCCAGGCCCTTAACATAGTTTCTGATGCTCACTAATTAGTGTTCTTACACTCTGTCATGAACAGGTTAAGTGAAGGAATCAGAGCTGACCTCAGCTCTTCAAAAGTTCATCTCACTGTTGCTCACTCAAACTTTACAGCCCAAGAAAAAAAATATGTCAAAGTGATTAAAAGCTATTTAAAAGAATAAGTTGAGTAAAACAATTGGGTAATCACTCTCTGTCAGGAATATGTATATATGTTTTTCTCATAAAAATAATCRTGCATAGTCACAGAATCATAGAATGATTCAGATTAGAAGGTATCTCGGAAGGTCATCTAGCCAACCACTTCCTGCTTAATGCAGAATTYAGACTAGGTAGTTTAGGATATTGTCCAATCCAGTATTGAGGAATACTTTGAAATATTTTAAGCCAGACTGAGACTGGGAAAGATATTCTGTGCCTGTGTCAGACAGTCAGGTAGGGACATTGTTATGGAGACACCTAAGGCTTAGTAAACACAAAAAACAATTTTAATTAAAAATAAAGGTTGTTTATGCAACCATGACTCTTAGAAATCTATTCTTTACTTACACAGTTATCAATCTGGATACATGAGAGATATATAAGAGCATCATCCTAATAATAATTCTTTTATTTAATGAAAGACAAAGAAAATATACTAGATAATCRTACAGGACAATATGAAAGTTAGATAAGGACATGCATACAAAACTACAAAAGAATCATTGATAAACAAAAATAAATCACCAGCCAATGGGCTACTGTAGCATTTTTGCTTTTGAGTGAGCTTTGGGGTCAAATCTCCCAARCTTAGTATGTTTTGATTCACATAGCAAAAATGTTTTTGGGCCCATGAAATTTTGAATGAAGCTGAATTAAAAGATTACTCCAGAAGCATAAGTAAGGTGCTACAAACAGTAATTGCTGCTCAGACCACATGATCAATCTAATTTCAATGCTGAAAATGTCCAGTAGTTGACAGCATGTTAGATATGGAATACTACTAAAATTATAACTCAAAGCCTATTTTAAAACCACCCCTCACTATTCCTGCTGGCAGCTTTTCCAGAAATTTTATTCCTGTGACAATTAGAAAATTTCTGATTTACAATCTAAATTTATCCTTGGCCAGTTAATGCCCATTTGTCCTTGTGAGAACCTTTCTCGTTAGTTTATATAGCTTTATCCCGTCTGATATTTATTCCCAAGATATTTGTGAAAAGCAGACATGTGCCCTCTATATATTTATATGCTAGACGTAAATCTTTGTAACATCCTTAGAGTTATCTAATCAACATCAGTTAGTACTTATAAAATTTACTGACATGTAAACACTAACTATTTTTCCTTTATATTAGTGATTAAAAGTTCCTCACCATTTCTCCTCCATGCTGAAGCAAATCACAGAGCAGAGCAATAAATCTTAAGAAATTATGTTCTCGTTTACAGTTCTGACTAAGCTGCAAGGGTTTTTCATAGTATCAAGAATCACTCAGGTGTAAAGGGACCCTCAGGAGGTCTCTAGCCCAATCTCCTGTTCAAAGTAGAGGCAGCACTGAGTTCAGACCATGTTGCTCAGGGCTGCATTTGGTCAGGTCTTGAAAACCTTGAAAAAAATGAGATCCTAGAACTTCTCTGGCCCCTTTTCCAGTGCTTACTTATCCTCATAGAACAAAAAACTTTTTTTCCTTATATCCAGTTAGAATTTCCCCATTTCAATTTATGGCAATTGTCTCCTGTTTTACCATGCAGTGGTCGATAAAGATTAAAGTTGTTGATAAAGTTTAAAATTATCCTGGGAGAGGTCACAGGACAGACCCTGAGGAACTTGACTTGCAGGTAGTCTCCAGGTAAAGCACAGCCCATCAATATTTGAGGTCCATGATCCAATCAGTTTTCCAACTGTCTAGAAGTCCATCCATCTAGATCATAATGTTTCTACTTGGATACATGTGAGACTATCAAAAGCCTTGGAAATCCAGGTAGATAGTATCTACTCTCCACTCTCWCAGAGTCATTTGTTTGCAGTTCCTCAAGCCTCCATTTCACAATGCTTCACCGAAAGCATTTGGTTGGACTACTGGCAACCAGATAATGTATTTCTGAGAGAAAACTTATACTGTAGCATAAGGAAGCAAGTAGCTTTTTGTGGTACAAACAGCTACCATTTCATAGTAATTACAGAGSTTTGGCTGTTGCTCAAAACCTGGTTGGAGGTCATACTATATGCAAATGCTGTGATTTATTGTAACCATTATGGAGCTGGTATCAGTACACTTTCCACAGAGTGGTCAGCAAAGAGTGAATATCCTTTTTTATTTTTTTTTAAAGGCWGAGGCACAAGGAAGGAAGTAAAAAAGGCACTTCTCAAACATTTTTGTAAGAAGCACTGTCATTATGAGCAGACCTATCTCATCTCCTCTTTGACTAGAATTTCTTTTCATTACTCTCACACTGCTTTGCTCCAAACAACTGGATCTCAAAAGAAGGGGCCTAATACATATACTTTCAAATGCTCTTATGTTCATATAGGTACATATTTATTTATGGAGTATGTCTGCCACTCTCCTAATGAAATGTTGTGGAATACATAATAATCTTTGCTAAGAATCATCAATTTAGCGCAGTGCTCATGTTGTGGTTTTCAAGTGACATCTTCCATACTACTTATTAACCTGTCAAACCTGTAAAGTTTAATAAAGTGAGATAATTTCTCATTTCATGATAGTAATTTTGTGGAAAAAATATTTAAAGTCTTCATTGATTTCTTGTCTAAGAGGACCTCCTATTAATATTCTTGGTCTAGAAAATTACCCCCACCCCCCAATCTATGAAAATGACCTTGAGGGGAAAAAAAAGTAAAGCTAAAGTACCTTTTCTCTTCTATATATAACATATATTATCACAACAGAAATTAAATATAATTTCCTTAATGGAAAAAGGATGTCCTTAATTGCTCTATATAAAAATCAATTTAAACAGCAGAAAGATGGAAAATGTCAAACCCTTAAAAACTTACTAATTACATTTCCAAATATGATTTACCATTTACAGTTCTGTTATTGACAGATTTAGAAGACAGAGATAATTCTATGAGTCCAGGAGGAACACTAGTAACTGATGTTACATAACACATAAATRGCGTGTAATTGAATTATACTTTAAGGGATACCATAGCCCAGTCTGTCTAAGGCATTTGTTAAAGTTCAATAAAACTTGGTCCACTTAAAAGATACTTTTWAGCTAAATGAAGTACCAGATTTGAGTAGTGAGCTATTCATAAATTTTAAGACCAAATGAGTGTATAAAGTTATCCAGTTTGATTACATGCTGCTTTGGGTTACAGTACATGCATACATATMTAGAAAAACAAACATTTATCACTAATTGGTTCTGACAGATTCACAGAAGGTAACACATAGCACTGAAATCTGCTGACATTTAATGTATTACAGCGGTGCTAAGCATCCTTGGTGGCATGGCCCTAATTTGCTACGAACTTGTAGACTGCTAACATGAGAGAAATTGATGCTTTCCATTTAACTCTAAATACCACTGTAAGGTGACTTCACAGGCATTTTTGTTGCCAATAATTTCAAATTTCTCTTTAAAAGGAGAAATATACACTCCTACTCATTTATATTACAATGGCTTGTTGTTTTCCTATACTTAGAATTTCTAATAGCTTATTATAACAAAGGCAGTTTCCTTAAAAGATACAAACACAAAACCACTTTATAACACAGCAATTAGCACCATTAAACTCATTGACCATATATATTGCTTTGATCAGCAAAGGTAAATAAATGAGGCAAGAGATCAAGTTGTATTCAGCCATATTTAAATCATTCTACCTGTGAGCTTAAGTCCAATCAGACCATCTCGAGATCCTCGGCAAGAACTGGAATGGATCTTTAAAGCAGTCCTTTTGCTACATAAAGCATATATATGGAGCTCAAACAACACATATATTAGAACTGGCACTGAATAATCCATCTTCCCTGTTGTACAACTGCTTTGGCTGCCAAGAGCCCCTTTCATAGTTAAGAACAAACACACAAAAAACCCAACCCCCCAAGCAAGCTCTAGAAAAACTTGGTTTGGTCTGAAGTAACATTCGGTGTCTGTTCTTCACATTATATTCCTTTTCTATTTAATAGTAATTCTACAAAGAAATTCACTGAAACTAAGAACATAGGGATTCTGAGAGTAAAACAAAAGTATCTTTTATACGATAGAGTCAGCCTCTCCTCTTGGTCAGAGCTTTGAGGTCAGAGCTATTGAACTGGCCRTGAAGTAACAAGTCATTCTCAGTTTTTGTATTAAAACTCATTTCAAACATGTATCCTGAGAGTTATTTTTTCATACTCAGTCTGATGGCTCATATTGCCTTTTCTCTTGCTCCAACTAAGGTGTGCCCCTACCTCTGCACGTGACTTGCTTCCTGAGCCTGGTGGATGCTGGCACACTGCTGCTTTCAGTGTCATCAGCCAGAAGCAAGAGAGAGACCAGTGCCTTCTGTGCTCTTCTCCCAAATTTTCCCCAAATCAGGTGACCAGAGATTATATCATTCAGTAAAAGATGATGAAAGAAGACAAACACAAGTTCCAAATAGAAAATTCAGTGATGGTCAACTGAGCAGCTCTACTGACTAAAAGAGTTACTTCTGCAGAAGGTGAAGTTTACCATTAATTGTGTCATTAGAATGCCTGTGGGGGTAGGAGGTTGAAGCCTATCATATTTTTTTTCTGGAACAAGAATGAAAGCAGAACCAGGATAGTAAGGTTGAAATATTATTCTTTTAACTTGATTGGTTTCGTGCTCTGAAAGGTTTTGGGTAAGAGTTGTTATACTCTTGCTTTACTAGGTGCTCTTCTATAACACAGACACGCCATTACAGCTTTTGTTCCCTAGAGCAATTTAATATAGTAATTCAGTGCCAGCACAAAAATATTTCTCCTCCTCCCAACTGATTATGTTCTTTACAGCTGTTGATGGAAAAGATTGTCCACCTACTGATACTCTGAAAGTTGTGAGGCACTTCATAACATCGTCAGTCATCCTGTCACACCCTGCTATTAGAAAGCCTCCTTTCACCTCTACCATAGCTGGTTTCCACTTCACTTCATGCCATAATGAGTTTCCCTAAAGTCATTCCTGTCAAATTCAGTTCCACAGTTTTACCAAACCATTTAATATCTATGCACTCTTTAAGTTTCTCTTTTGCAGTGGACCGTAATTTCACCTTCACATAATATATCCTTTTTTCTCCCTTTCTGAATTCTCTACTGTTTCTTTTTTCTCACTGTGCAAACATTTTGTATATTGAGAATTTGTTTGTATTAGAAAATTCTATGACACAATTGGAACAGCTCTGTAGCTGGCTGGTGTTGCAGACCTAATGTCCATGTTTTACATACACTTCAGGTGTGAAGAGTATTTCAGCGTAGCTCTAGTCTGGCTTTGCAACTCAATACCTATTAAGAGTCAGAGGACATTTGCTTGCTTAGTTCCATCTAAAAGTAAATCCTATTTGGACACCTTGAGACCTCTGTGTAACAAGATCTGAAGTGTTGTTGGAAGAGGTTCACTTCAACAGTACCCTCATGATACAAACTACAACACTTAGGTAGGCACGCTCTGGGTAACCAACACCAGCTTTAGGATTTCAGGGAAAATTCTTTATTTTATAATATTTTTGAGAAGAATATAGTTATTTGTCACATAAAGAGATTTATATAATTCCTCATTTATATTTCTTACACCGCAACAAAATTTACTAAAGCATTTCAATTGTTTTTCCATCAGCATTTCACTATTTACTTATCTCATACAGTCTAGGCATCAGTGACTGCTCTTTCAGTAGCGTACAGACCACATTCATAGTCTGTCTAATCTGATACAGTCTTTGATATGGATTAGAACAGAAAACTTCAGAAAAAAAGTATCACAAAACAGACCAGGCAAAAATGGATAATCTATCCACTCAGAGAGCGCTTTCTGGTCCCTACCACCTACAGACTGATTTAAACAGAGAAGCATGAGGTTTTAATGTTTACTCAAGATATTGTTTCTTTTATCTATACAATATTAAACACCTGGGAATTTCTCTCAAACAACACTCAGAAATTCAATTTTTATCTGATGCACTAACCAAGTTCGGTTCGTGTCAGGCCTCCTTTTGAGAACTTTCAGAGGAAGGTGAAGAGAGTCACCCAACACTGAGCTGACTAGAAATGTAACATCTCTAAATAATATATCAGCCTAGTTACTCCTCTTCATCATAACTCTGAGCCTTTGCCCATTAGTAATTTTTTGGTTGGAACTTCATCAAGAAATGGCCCCTTTGAAATTAATAAGGTCGAATGAAAAAGCAACAGAAGGGTAGTAAATTACGGCTTTTTACTCATATTTGTGTGAAAAATGTCATACTATACCTTGAAACATCAGGCTCATTCTTCAAGACAGCATATTTCTCTTGCAGAGAGTGTTAAGGACCACATCTGTTTTCCAGGCTATTCTTCTCTGGCTTGTTAAAATTGAAGATGATATTTTATGCGACTACTTAAAATAATTATCTAAAATTTGCAGTTTAAAAAGTTCATGTTGGTTTAGAGTAACAAAAAAGGGTTGAAAGCCTTAACAGTCTTTTGCTATTGGAAACCTTTTGGCAACATATGCATCTTCTCCCTATTTAGTGGTTAAGTCTATGCATTAGTATCAAGAAATCATGAACAGGTAATTAAACAGTGTGTTATACAGCACAAGTGCCAAATTCATCTTTGTTAATGCCGTCTCTTAATTACCAAGTGTTTCCTTTTAGCACAGTTCTTAATGTATTTCTTTGCTGCTTAACTATAGAAAGTTCAGTTAAGGCAGGCTGTGCAGTAAATCCACCTCCTTAACAAGCCTCTGTACAGTAAGAGTCTTTGCAGGCTCTGTTTATGTGGACATCAGCATTCTTCGTTAATCTCATACCAGCTTTACCAATTTTCTATGAAGAAATCCAAAGCACAGGAAACTGAAAGCATATTGTTTGTGAAAACCTCCATATGCTGTCAGCAACTTGCTTCTTAGAGCAAGTGGTGAAACAGTTGGACCATTTTTCTGAAAGATGTGACAGCCAAATGCAGAGACAGAACAAAGACAGCAATTAAAAAAAATGACATACTGAGTGGGGATGAATATGGTCTATCATTACGAACCAGATTCACACTGTGACTGGCAGGTGACAGATCAAATTCTTTGTAGTTTATTTTTTTTGCAAATGTTTGTGCTAATTTGTGTGCTTTTCATATAATTGATGTTATTACAGTTGCAGTACTGTAGTTAAGTGTTAATTTTAAAACGTTTGTTTWTCTCTATTCCAAGTGAAGCATGCTTTCGCTGTAGGACATACATCAGGAAAAAACTTTCCTGTCCTTCCTCCTCCTCCTGCACCTATCCATCCACAGTTTCAAACTCTAGATTTTTACTTCATAAAAGGAAAAAAGTTGCAATTCCTATCATTATAAGCAGGGAGAATCTCAGWTAGCTTTTCCTATGACCATTAGGATGTGTAATTGCAGACTGTACATTCCCTGACTTCATTTGATAACAAAGGCTTAGTGACCCTAAAGGGAAATATTCACCACAGCCCTGCCTCAGTTTACACTTTCTTTTCAMGTTAACTACAATTTCTTTGATGATCAAAATAAAGCTTTACATAAACTGTTAACACATAAAAGCCAAAAGGAAGTTACAAAGCTGTGATACTGAAATGATACAATTCAGAAAACCARCTAAGGTCCTCAAAATTGAAAGCCACACCTCATCAAATCAGTGATCAAGAACACATCTTGATGCCCTAGCTCTACTCTACTAGTATAGCTCTACTCTATAATATATATCTAAATATAYTAGCTTATGGCAAAGCAAATGTCATACCAGCATTAATTGACCGTTTTTGCTAGCATGAAAATGGCACTTCTTGTCTTTAAACAACTTTGCAAATATTAACTAACTAATCACCACAACARTTGGGAAAACAAGGAGCTACTGTATCTCTAAGGAGCTGAGTCAAAGTGATGAGACGACAGAAAAGGGAGCTGAAATTCTTAACAGTAGCCATAACCAACACAGAAATCAGAACCTGTATAGCTCTAAACTTCAGAGTGAGCTCTGTTATATCTCTGACATACTAGTCAAACATAAGTAGTATTACATCTTAACATATGCACATCAACATTTGGAAAAAGTCGTAAGTATTGGAATATAACTAACATTGACTGTTTTGTATGTTGATTTCTGGTGTAATCAAGCTTCTGGAGTACTGCTTCACATTCATATCTGCAACACAAATGTTCAGTTACTTGCCTTAGAATAATGCATTTTTTTAAGAATGTATTTTGCAATTTCATCACAGTATGATTTTGCTTTTCCAGTGTCAGAAAAAAAGTGCATAGTACAGGAASAGCACAGAAATACACTCACTTAAAGGCACAGGAATTGTGCTATAAGAGAAATGATTTAATTCAGTTTTATCTCTAATATGTACCCACAGTGACCATTAGGGGAATTTWAAAGAAAGAGGCATATGCAAAGCTGTCCTTCCGTCGAATGATGTCTTAGCTCACAGAAATGAAAACTTCAGAGACATCCGCAACTAGATATTGTACCTGGACTTTCTTACAGTCACTGAGTGAGCTATCCTCCACTAATCTGTTTAATCTCTTGCTTTGAATTTATTTATCTTTTTGGCTTCTAAGACTTCCCATGGCAATGCGTTCCACATGTAAGTACGTGTTACGCGAAGACTTATCTCCTTACTGATAATTTTGGAGGCATCCAACTGTGTGACAACTCTGTTCCCTATTCRCTTTCTCAGTAGAATTCATTGAAGTCTGCTGCATCTTTAATGCATCTCTGGCTTGAAGCAAGTCAGAGATAACACTTCACAGGAACACGGAAGACAGTTTTAAGTCCTAGATCGTTTGTAACATAATTCCAGTAATGTTTACCAYCACCTTGGGAGCCTCTTTAGTCTTTCCTGGCAGAGCAGACTGCATTAGTTACTCAAAGAAGAGGGATCCAAGTTGCATAACGCCATGCATTAATATGAACRACTTTGCTGTTCGTTGGCAAGTTACTATTACAAGAAAAGCTATATATATGCATTTTTAGGTAGCTACCAGGACTACTACCCAGATATCAGCTTTGGTGGTCAATATGTGATTCCCACGCATGAGACTGAGATATACTTCACCTTTTCCCATGCCATTCAAGTTTTGCTAACCAAATCCTTAAAATATTTTTATAGAACAGGATTTTTTGAAACATCATTTTCTAATACAAGGAAAAAAAAAATTCCAACCAGCTCTGGATCTTTTCAATTCATGAGTCTATCTTTAGGCAGAGGTGATGAGAATGACCAAACCACCAACAACAAAAAAAAGGAAAAAAAAAGAAAAAAAAGAAAAAAAAAAAAATCTTCACACTTATTATAAGCAGAAGAACTGGCTTTTTAACTCCCTTCTGATTTAATCTAACCTTTCAGTTTTACATAGCCGTATGAGATTTGACTACTTTAGCAACATTGATGCTGGGGTCAGACAGGGCAGAAGTTTTAGCTCCTTTTGGAAGACAGGTCAGGAAAGCATAATATACAACGTGACCTTATGAATTTATCTCTTGTGCCCAGAAAGGCACTTCTCTGTGCACAGGAGTTTAGACTTTTTGTTTTCCATAAACACCATTTCAGAATGAAAGTTAAATTCTGATGGTAAGGTGGAAACAACATCACCAGAAATTTTGAGAAAATGAAGTAAATGACAGGACGAGTTTTTCACTAGACAAATGGCAGYAGGATTACAAGGAAATAAATTATTCAGTACAATTATATGAGGAAACCAATTTTATGAGTAACTTCCTCTGCCTATGAAATTCGTAATATTGTTGAAGTCTGGGAGAAGATRTATCTTTGCTTACCACCTCTATTTACCCATTTCTATTTTACTCTTTTCTGCTTTCACAAAAAGTATGAAACTAATTTACTTTAAAACATTTATTTGATCTGATAGTGTCACCTAAACAGTTATATTGATAACTCTGAATGAAAATTCTTGGTAAGAAGTTTATTTTTCCTTTCTTCTTAGATTTTTATGAACTAATATGATGATCATAAAGTGAGAACACCTTGATTACTGACTCACTGGTGTTAATTCTTTTCAGCATTCTTCTCAGGTCAGGCATTATGATAATTATAAAAAGTTACTTGAAAAATTAATTCCCACATCTACTAGCAAAAAATTTGAAGAATTGAACAAAGGCTGAATATCTCRAGGAGATTTTACCTGTGAATCAGTTCATTTACTTGTGGATGTGATTAGGCCCATAAAAATACATTTACCAGAGACTTAACAGCATGTAAAACACTGCTTTGAGAGAGGCATTTTTTCTGACAGCATGACTAACTAGTGACAATGTCTTCAGCTTTAGTTATCACTAGTTTGGTAATGAACATTTGATCTTTTTAATTAGATGTTTGGAGGCTAGTTACATTTACAATTGGCTTAATTAAACGTTACATTTGCATGTTGAGATCAAATCTGGCTTTAAAGTGTTGTTCAKTTCCTAGGCACAGTATATTGGACATCACAAGCATTTTTTGTTAATAATGGACTCTCTGATATAAGTAGTCAAGCTCAAAAGCAGTAGCAGAAAAGTTAAAACAAATTAGTTTTTATCACCTATAACAGCTATGACTGAACCCGATATCCACGCTGCTGCAAGGTGAATGCACTGCAGTTAACAGACTTCAGCAAGGAGCCAAGGCCGTGGAGAGCTAAGGTGACTCCCTTTTGCCTCCTCCTCCTACAGAAGTAGACAGTTTTACCTCGTGTTTTATTTTTAAAATAATATTATTATGTAAAACAGCAAAATCAAACACCTCCTCCCTATCCTTACTTATCAGACAAGTGCTTTCTCCAACAAAGCCTCCTAATAAGAACTACATACAAAGTTTCAGTTATGATTCCTATATCAACCCCACTCTGAAAGATTGTGAGGAATATAATAAGAATACTCTTTGGAAAAAAATGAAAATTTAAATAAGCTGAACTGCTAAAATTAGAGAAACTCGCTTTAAAAACCCSAACTCTGCTAAGTACCACTATCCTGCAGCAGGGATTAACTGGACAACGTAYTCTCCTGCTCCTACCTTGTTCTCACTGATGTACAGAGGAAGCCGTTTGGCTGTTCCCACGTTTTGTTAGACTTGCACAACCCTGGCACGACACCACTGAGCGCCTGCCAGTTTTCTATCTAGCTAGACCAGCACACCAACTGGCAGACACACGCACACACGCACAAACACACRTGTACACACTCACACTGATAGTCTGTACTGGGATGTGCAAGGGCAGCCTGTTTATCAGTCACTCATCAAAGCACACTGGTTACRACACATATATGTAGCTTTCAACAAGTCGTTCAATAATCATTGGTTTTTCCTTAGTCATTCAGAATCGAAAATAACCCTACAGGTAAGCTTTTACATGTGATAAGATAAGCAGATAAAATGATACCTGTCCTAGTTCCGTTTCAAGTCACTGGCGGTTTAAAATCCTTTCAATAATTCAATCCAATTGATAGGCTTTTCCATTTAATGATTGAAAAAGACAAATTTGCTTCTCTGATCTTCCCATCTCTACTTGTTGGTGCAGAGCAAGCATTTCTGCAAAGAGCAAAGATAGCTTTGTAACTCAATCAAAGACAAGAACAAATCTGTCAACTTCCCAACCCTGCAGCCCGCATATACTCCAGGTCTTATTATTTTGAAACACTCCTCCAAAAAGTAGACTGCCAGTGTTCTTGTTCCCTAGTATATGCCCTCCTAGTCCTTATGTATCTATGTTTTCCTACTCTAAATAATATTTTCTAACAATTTTTAAACCAGCTAATATCAAAAAACAACAAAAAAGCTACCACTGCTGCATTGCCATGTATGCATGTTTGTTGTCATGATGCAGAACAACAGAATAAAGCTGTTTCTTTAAAAGCAAAATACTTATTGCAAGTTCTGAAGCTGGCTGCTCTAGCTTAAATCCCTGCAGGATCCTGGATTAGGAAGAAATTTGATACTGTACCAGCTCCTTTGACATATGACAATAACAAAACACCATCATGTTTACTGGTATACGTTTCTCGACTAAACTGTGAATTTCTCCAGAACAAATCAAATTTATTCCTTATCTGGAAAATGCCCTCATAACAGAAATCATTGTTTCCGCATTTGGTCTCCCACGTGAGACTTAGTTTACTAGTTCAGTGTTGCTTCTACTGATCCTTTTAAGAACTCCTACCAAAATCTCCCACCTCTGGACTGATTTAATCTCTTACAGTCTTACTAGGTACCTGTCTATACAAGATAGGCAAACTACATTCCTTAATTTTCTATTAATTTACTTTCTTCAGCTATTGTAAAATTAAAAACTCATTGAACTGGGCTTTGTTATATGAATCTGTAAAGGTTGTTATGTAGTGTTTTGCTCAGATAGGGTACAAAAACTCACTGCATTACAATTCTAGTCCCTAATGGCTTTTTTTCTTACTAGAATCATGACAGGAATTTCAGGGAGTTCAAAAGTGTCTTTGCATCACTATTTATATCTCTCTCACGGGGGCCTTTATGTCTCTCAAGGCCCTAATTTATATATTTGTTTTAGCTTTTTTTAATATATGYTGTGTTCAGAAACACTGGGGTAAATGAATGACCAGATTTCATTCAGAATCTTGTTTTCAGTCACATAATTCAAAGTGCACCAGATGAGATCTCTAAATCCATGTGAAGATGGCTCAGAAGCAAACCCTAGTGCAAATGTTCCTCTAAAGCAGGCCTTTAAAATCAAAAACAGAAATTCACACTCTCTTCCTGGGTGAAGGCCTCCCTATCAGCCACAATGTTACCACAGGATGCATTTTTAATATCTCACATTATCTTTTTTCAACTTTAAATTTTATTATTGACCGTCATATCCATGCTAAAAGATATATCAAAACAAAACTGCAGAACATTTAAACATGGTAAAATCCATGTATGGATCTTCATCATCACAACAGACTGACCCACACTAGGTAAGGTCCCGATGCTCAAAGCTGCTAAGCCTCTATAGTCACAAATGGTTTCAACTACATTGCTGGGGCCAGAATCCCAGGGTGGCAAGGACCAGACCTTGTCCCAGAGACACAGAGACCACAATTAGATAACCACAAAGTGAAAACAGCTCTGACCTTCATGCTCTTCTCTGGCTCAAGTTCTGTCACCTATGAGGATCCTTGAATTCTCCCTCCTTAGGATATGCTAGAAAACAGCCAGCTGATCTTCAGGAYGGTTTTGCAAATCATAGAAGAGTAAATCCTAAGAATAGCTACTTTTCTATACTTCATTCAGATAAGCATATTCCTGATGCCTCTCTTTTTGATGAACAGAACATAAATAACATTACTAACCTGCAATAAAAGACAGAACTCAGTATTACACTATTTTTATATGCTCTAGGAGTATACTCTATCCAGCTGCCTCTAGTGACTATAAAACAAGAAGTGCTTGAAGAAGATTCTAACTGAGGACCTTTCATGAAGAGTGTTTAGGTAGGGTCTAAAATTCTAAATTGCTGGCCATTTACTCGGCTGTGTTTATCTACCATTTGATTTCCTGACCCCTAGGAATTATGCTTTTAAAGTCCKTTGACCCATCAGCAGGCAAGCTTCTTTATTTTTCCTCAAAGAAAATCTGAGATGCTTATCCAATTGCTTACCCTCTGGTGTCTTAAGAATACCAGCAAGTTTTAAAGAACTTGCAACAGTCATATGAGCAGTCACTACTTCATATATTGTCAGTTCCTGTATAATTTGGTRGAGACAGGAAAGGTGCTTGTTTTTGAAACAATATAGCTCTTGGAAGTGTGGGCTCCTCCATGTAATAATAAGAACCAGGAAAAGAAATCAATACATGATTCATGCTAATACATATATACTACATATAAATACTATTTATTTAATATAATGATACTGAATTGTTATCAGAGCATAATACAGTGATAGGATGTGAAACACTAGGGTTGATAAATGTAATCTATATTTGCTTGTTTACAAGAAACTCTTTTGCTTGTTAATAATTACTCTTGCTAAGATAAAGAAGCCCAAAATCAGTGTGCAKCTGTAATGTTTTCAAATCATATAAACCTACTAGTGAAACTTCTATGAGCTTAATGTATTTCAAATTTTGCTTAGCATACGCACAACACTYTTGCTTCCCTTCAAAAAAAAAAAAATATTTTGAATTCAGGCACCTTCTAGTAAGACTGAAAGTTTTGCAGTCGCTWATGATTATGTACTGAGTTTACATATTTTTGCAGCAATCCAGAGATGCAAGCATAAACTTTTTTTTTTTTTTTGACTCTTGCACAGAAACTTGATGCATCATCGTAATGAAAAATGAACAAAAGATTGTGCTGGCAGTTCTTCCAATGGAAATAATTGATGTGATGGCATGGGCCACCTGATATCTAGCATGAACAGATTATAGAAGGGCATTGAGAGAAAGGATAGAGGCAAAAAGTATGGACAAGAAACTAGCCAGAGATATTAAGTGGAAGAGCTCGGTCATGTGCTATAAGAAAATAATACTTTAAAAAGTGTCAGAAAGGCCTGTGCTGCAGTAAAATCTCTTCAGAATAAGGTAACATCAATCTCACATAAACATATACATACATTTGAAACAACTATGTTGCTGCAACTACAACAGCTATTTAAAATGCACTGCTTTAAYTCAGTTTTAAAAACCTCACAAGCACTAAGATCCTCCAAAATACATTGGACTGGGTTAGGAAAGAGCAATCGACCAGCGCTTTTTGCTCGTCAGCATCATAGGACTCTGTGTAGACGAGAGAGAATGTGCGTAATTGCAGACTACTTAAATATTCCATACAGATCTATTTTAAGCACTCATAGTTCAATCAATGGTGCAGAAGGAAGCTGCAGTATAAACAAACTCTATTCAACTACATTTGCATATTGGTGTCAGTAGTTTGATTCAAACCAATTAGACCACGTAGTTATCTATGGAAAACATATGGCAGACTGATAAAAACCCACTTCTATGTTTAAAATCTACAGTGTTTCATTTGCATAGCAAAAAGCAGCTGAAGGAGGATGTTATTCTTCAAGGACTAGACAAACTGATACAAGGAGAACTCCTTGGGCTGGATCCTCAGCTGGTATAAATCACGATGAATACACTGGTGAATTGAAATGGGATTACTCACTCCAAAAGCGAGCGTGCTCATATAGCCACTGAATCAAGCATTGATTTCTCTTTGTTCTCGGTTCGTTATCTGTAAAATGGGGCACCTCATTTTCTCACCCATTATTATTTCCATTAAGAATAAAAAAGCTCTTCAGAATGAGGATTGTCTATTACTTTGTATTTGTACAGAGGTTTGCACAAGGGACCTGCCCTAACATGAATAATGCCAATGGCACCTTTTTCTCTAACTTTTCTCTCTTATGATGTCGTAAAAGCTTTTCATTGCTCGTGTTTGTCTTCAGCAATAAAATGTATTTACTTTGCATCTCTGCATCATTCAGGTGCAAATAACAAAATAAAACAAAATATAAACATGTAAAGAGTCACCAAGAAAAGCAATAAAGAAGGACAGACAGATAAATTTAAGTAGGAAAGAACATACTGCTCCCAAGAACCACCTTTCTTCTATTATTGTCACTTTCCATATTAAAAAGGAGAAAAAAAAAAATCAACTCTATTGAGTAGTTAGTGGTCTATCTATAAAAATACCTGGTCTGCACAGCATGATTAATCATCTCATCAGTGCCATGTTCAGATGACCAGACCTACATGCTGTTCCRGCAACATCTGTATGCTAAGCATTTATTCCCTTCCTGATAATACGTTCATGGCTCCTAGGCTGTTCTTTTATTCTAAATGAAGCACCCACATGATTTGTTGGATCACATCATTTACAAACAATGACATTGCTGTCTGGAATGAATTTCAATAAAAACATAAGAAATGCMCCATCATTCATTTGAAATTTGAGCTAAGCATGATATAAAGCGAMAATATATGCTAATTTCTCTCCCTTCCTACATATTCTTCAGCATGCAGGTCAGTTCACTGCAGATAAATTATTCTATAACTACTGAAACATGGAAAACCAGGAGACCCAGCCATGAGTCAGGGACAACACAGTGCTCCTTTTATATATACATACATATATATATGTATATATATATGCGTATATGTACATACACACACACATCTATATAAACATATACAAAGAACCTGATATCAAATCATCTTCATCTTGCCTGTAGCTAAAGTTCAAGAACAAAACAAGATTCTGTCATTTTCTTATTGGCATTCATATTAGCAAAACAGCTGGAGCAAGAGACTCAATTAAATGTTGTCCTGTCTGTGAACCCTGGAACAGCTTCAGTCTCTCATGAAACCTCTACTCAATTTATATGAATTAAATTTAACAGCAAGATTAGTAATAAAAATATTTTAGAAGTATTAAAACATTGCAGTTAGTTAAATAACCACTCACATTCTGCATGCTGAATTTAACCAAGAATCATAAATATGTCAGCYGATGCTCCCCCAAAAGAATGTCCACGAATATCCAAATGAAATAGTTTCCTAGATCAAGTGGTTTCTTTAAACCATCTGCAAAATTAAACTAAAACTAAAATGTGGAGGTTGATCTTGATATCATACTGCTCACTTTTCGGTGGATATTTTCAAAGTGAAATTTGACATGAAAAAAAACAGCAATGTTAGTAGCTTTTCTACTGATGAATTAACATTGAAAGGAGCATTTCATGGTRAGTGGCTCTATTCTAAAATATAAGAGTTGCAGGACTGAGTTTTTGGTTTGAATTAGGTAAACAGCTGGAAGTACTGGGCACCGAAGAATCCAAATAATAAATATATGGAACTGTCCATATGGTGAATGAGACRGCTGGATACTTCAGTTTTAACACCTCTTGGTTCTGAAGCATAGTATGCTCAGCAAAGAAGTATTATATTCTCTGCCTCTGAATAAAAGCATGGGAAATTTTATTCCAGATGCTTTATCCTGTTTATTGTTCCTTTCTTATGCATGTCTTATCCATATAGACCCCAGGAAGACCATACTACTCTAAACAGGTGATTTTTTTCCTGTCCTCTACACAACCCTTATCAACTTTTCAAAATTGCCTAGAAGAACAAACAAAATTTGCTGCTCACTGCATAGCTAAGTCCAAATTCAGCTGATCTAAAAGGATTTCTCTCTTTTCCTGCCTTCAAGGATAGCTTTTGTTCTGGGCACCTTCTCCTTTCCTTTAGTTTTATTAGAAAATAAAGAAGAAATAAAACTTTAAACTAGCACTATCTAGTTCTTTAATCTGTTTGTCTGCAAACCTCTTAATTTTGCAGGGACTAAATTACTCCTTATAAGTAATTAATTTTCTTTTGAGATACTGCATAACAATGGCTAGACAAAATATCAAACTCTCGCATGTAAGCGATCGAACCCATAGTCAAGAAGAAAACTTTATCTGATCTCATTCACTTTCACCAGTCACAGAATTTGATCCAGCTCTGTAGGGAATCTTTGGCCTTTCTATTCTCCTCCTCAGTTTGTTTTTACTCTTGTTAGTAGAGTCAGTATAATAAAACATGTTTTAATGGCAAATTTTATTACCTTTCTACTGATTTACTTTCTACATTAGGCACTTTTCCATTTTTCATTTGCTGAACAAAATAGCTGACAGTCAAGCTATTCTCTTAGTCCATTAGGAAGAGCTACTTAATGTTGATAACTTCTTAGTAGCCCTCTTTGTTTCCCCAGAAATTATCTTCTTTTGTACAAAATGGATATTTGAAAGCACTCTGAGCACTACATTATATTCACTACTCATTAAAAAAGAAAAAAAAAGCAGAAGAAAAAAAGCTCAAGGCTGTTTATACAACTGTGCTCTACAATGGCCATAGCAGGGCTTTCTAATGTAGGTGTAGAACAAGACAGTGCAGAAAAACCCTCCAAGCATATATATTTTTTTTTGATTCCAGGTCCCTTTTAAGTTCACTCAATACTGAATGAACTCAAAGAGCAGAATAATAGTCATCTACAAAGAAATCAGCAGTGAAAAAGGACGTTTCTGTTAGGGTTCTGGGGAGACCCATACCTCTTTTATGCTATTCAATATTTTCATGAACTATAAACTCTACAGATAGCACAGTGAGGAAGAATGATAACAAAGATGCTACACAGATTGGCTTGGATCAGTGAGTGGACTACAACCGTTTTTGTTTGGTTAGAAGAAAGGTTATGCAATTAGAAAAAGTAAGCCATGTAAAGTGGACTGAATTTGCAAAGCARTAAATCCACAAATGAGTCTTAGAAGCTGAATCAAGGCACATTTAAGTTGGATTAAAATAATTGTTTAAATGGGTAGAGCATTCAAATTTGAAATAACCTTTCAGGGAAAGTGGTAAACTCTTCATCTTTGGGCATCTTCAGATCAGCACAGGATCCTTGTTCAAAAACAAATTACTGAGCCTAATAAAAGAGGAACTAGATCGCTTAGTGGCCTGAGACAGACAAGAAGTCTAACTAGACATTGTAATGCTCCTTCCAGCTTGAATTTTTGTGGCTTAAAACAGGCCAGTACAACAAGAATGTGTTTACTATTCTGGAAACCCAGGTTACTACTTGATTTAACTCAAAACATTCAAACATTGAGATCACTAAGCGCATTGCTCTACCATGGGCAAACTATACTTTCCCTCATCTCTCTGAGTCTGGTGTCACTCTGCCTCTTCAGAAATACATGGCTTAGACTTCTGGACCCTCTTCACGTTTTCAGAGCCATCAGAAACACTATGTTCAGTGAAAACACAGCTTCTCACCTGAAGAGCTCTCCAATGTCCAACAGCAACAACTTTAGACATTTACATTTTTAAAAAAGTGAAGCAAGACTCAATCAATGACTTTTAGTTTGATTTCACATAAAGATCACAGGTATCAACATTTTGTAAGCTTTCACAGCTGGTCATAGTTTGCCTCAGTTATGGCAGTGTATTTCAAAACAAAGCAGCTCTTTACCTTTCATTTCACAGAGGCTTGGATGTGGTGCAATGCTGATGTATGCTGAAAATGTAACAGAGCTGTTGTCAGAAAGGCAGGTTTTCAAAGAAACTCAAGCAAGCAGTAGTTGACAGAGGTCAAGAAGAATGACAGCGAGGCTAGTTGCTGTCTGTCAAGGTGGAGGAGGAAACCGAGAAGGCGAGGTTCTTAGGGATGTTGACAGCAGAGTTTGAGCACAGCTATACTGAAGGCTCTAGTTCATGAAAAATATTTTCAAATACCTGTAGGAGTTGCTGCCTTGAAGACTCTGTCCTACTCTCCCCTTCTTGGAGGTTGCCTTTTTACCCTCTCTGTTGGAGCTCGGCTGTCTCTACAGCAGCTGCTGAACTGCAGAATTTATAGCCAAGGACATTAGGTTAAATCAGAACTTCTTGCACATAGCCTGGTATTCTGTGCTGCAAATTGTGGCAGCTCAGACATGTTTAGAAAGGAATATAAACAAATTCCTAGAGGGCTGCCCTCAGCAGGATGGGCCAAGTCACCAGCTCCCACAGCTAGTTTCACAACTGAGGGTAACATTGAAAAGCCAGGATATTTGTAGCAACACTTCACCTTGAAGTGCATTAGGGACATTTTATTCTTAGTTGTGACAGGTGGGACACATTGTTATTCTAGGTAGAGTATGTAGCAATAGTTAAACATGATTTAGAACTACATTTATATTTGTTTTTCTTCTAGCCCATTGCTATTTTGTACATAAAAGCCTTGAGTCCTACATCCTTTCTTTGATTTACCCATTAATCCTTTTAAGAGCAAGTATGTCTGAATAAAACTGACAAAGTTCTGTCTATCCTCATGAAGTCAATAGACCAACATAAATGAGCGAGCCAGCTGTCTCAAGGGAGATGATCTCTGGCAGGTGCTTTGGGGTTAAGCTATAGAAGCTGGATCAGCAAGTTGTACATCCTAAGTAGGACAGCATCAGCTAAGTGCTTCCTCAAAGAGCATCAACTGCTGGCTTTGGAGAAACAGTTCTCCCAGAAAGGAGCATCACCTTTATATTTTCAAACAAAACCAATGCATAGTTCAAAGATGAGAAAAACTCAAAGATATCCTCACATTAGCTCTTGTTCCGCCTCAAAAAAACTAGAAAATTGCATATGTTGTTATTGCAATTTACAGTAAGCAGAGGATCGGGTACCATGCTGTCTTCTAAGCCTAACGAAACAATAGCAACTAATGCATTACAATCAAATCTGGCAAGCAATTATTGTTTTAGTGTGTCCCATAGTCCCATGCACTGCATTATTAAAATATGATGCCAGAACTTCAAAAACAATCTTTACCAACTAATGTTTTTATGACATTTTTTTATAAAATGTTCAATGCTAATGACATGACAAGATCAGACAGACCTGAGCAGAAAGTAGCAATTGCCTGGCTTAAGACTGTGGAACAAAACGTCATGGGGATGAAGAAGCCTGACAAATCTCAGAAAATACCTTATTTCTAACAACATAAACAGGCATGTGCATGAATTCCCAAATTCTGGATCAATATAAGAAAAACACTGGATAAATACTGTGGTAAAGAGATGATTAAAAGCCATTGAGTACTGATGTCCTAATGTGTTTTTTTAAGCATCTGAGCCTTTTGGAACTGACAGAAGCATGTATTCTCCCTCACAATATTTTCCTTTGGAATTAGGGGGAGGGGAGGAGGAAATGAAACAGCTGTGGCTCAGACTAATAAATGGTAATTTTTCAACAAAATCACTTATGAATCTACATCCATGCTCTATTATGCACTATTATAAGCTACATTTGGATAAGACCATGACTAAGACAGTATTTGGGGACATAATGGGAAGTACCTTTTAGGTTCAGAACTATAAGATATAGAGCTGAAAAACAGCAAGGAATTTGAGAAAAAATATAGGGAACTACTATCATGCAGGTAGAACAGCCCTATATTTAGCCAGCTAATTATCCACCACACATACAGGTAGTACTGTCATTTCAAGGGTAGCAGGGAGGCTTCATCATTTATCAACTCCATTGCTCACTGTGCTTGCTTTTCTGACACAAGCTAACGTAGCATAACCAAATACGACAAATCATAACACTATATTTTATCAAAGGGCAGCACGAAATAGCATCTCCATTTGAAAGACACTGCTGCTCTGAAGGATTTCCTGAGATTTCAAACAGTGAAATGTCACTTGCTATATACACATATATGCAGATGTTAAAATCAATTGCAGACCATGTACTAGACTTTAAAAATTTGCAGTTAAATTGATCGTTAYTACCTACTTACCACTTCATTATCGCTGATAAACTTTACTGTTGGAGATACAAACAATTCATAAAGTCATCAACTACTATTAGGATTGTTATTCACATTAATTCAAGGAGAGGAGGACAAACTATGTCTTTTCTCTGATAGTTGCCTCCTAAATCTTAATTCCTCTAAGATGTCAGATTAAAATTAAAACCTTCTAATGACAGGAAATCACTCATACCAGTGAACTAGACACAAAGCTGCAAGTAGGACAACATTTGCCTTTTTCCTGTGACCATTTTATTCAGGGAACATGGAGTCTGTGGAAGTCCATCTGTGATGAAATGACTGTTAGCAAGCAGGAGAGACATCCACATCTCAGTCACTTCTGAACGTATACTACATTTCTTATTGCCTTTCCAGGAATTTTTCTGCAGAATTATCAGAGAAAAGTGTTTACTAGGAGACATTATTTAATATGAAGGCAAAGTGTATTGATCTTTAAGTCAGAGAGTAATTCCACTCCTCTTTCTGTCAAAACAATGTGATACAAAAGCATTTTTTTTAGTTTTATTTTTGAGGATTTTCAGTTGGAATTTCTTTTCTTATAGGAATGTGAGGAACACAGACCTGTCAAATCCAGTACAGCTGCATACATCTGAACCTTCTTCTGACACATGCATTGGGTCACCATGACACTCGTGTTGGGGAGGATCCGCACCAAAAGAGCGATCAGCACCCTAGAGACTGTGCCATCCTGCCAGGCTCCCTGAGCACACAAGCCCTGCCGACGTAGCCCGGCAGTAGGACCATAGCTCGTTGGCGACATCTGGCACATGGTGCCTCAAGCAGGGGAAGAGCAGTTGCACACTGTCGGCAGTGTGTGAGATCCAGTCTGCACAGCAAGACAGTATCCGTTTCTTTAGTAAGGCTAAATGCTCTGATGCTATAACCAGCAACTGCAATCACACATCAGCAATCCAGAATAGACACAKGTACAGTAGAGACCGAAATAACCAAAGGAGTAACTGAGTTCAGGTTGTCAGACAAGAATGTATTCAATTTAAACAAAAAGGAGCGAGCGGGAAATCAAGCAATACTATAACCATGTTATCATGACTATAATGCCATAGCAGGCAAYGAGGACAAAATAAATATTTTGCCTCAGGCTTCAGTTCTCCAAACAATTAAGTACGATCTCAGTGCTACGTATGAGTAGTCCTTTAGAAGCTGACAAGGTAACTTGCAAAGATCAAGTAAAGCATAAAACTAAACATTCACAGAATCAGAACCACAACAGTTTGTGCCTTGTTATATAACAGAAGAGAAAAGCACTGGAAGGGAMATGATCATGTTTTTCCAACTACTGTATTTACATTTCCTTCTTGTTCTTGCTAAGGTTCTCTGTTGCAGAGGAACAAAGAAAAAAAAAAGGAAAGAGGAACAAATCTCCCAAATACGGATTTTAAGTGATTTTAGGGATCCCTTATTTTACCCAGTCTTACGGTTCTCAGACAGAACAAATATCCTGGAGGAGAATGAAAAATGGGCCTATCCAGAACGGAAGGAGCAATGCTGGTGTAAAAGCCAGGCACAAAGTAGTATTTTACAGACAGAGGTAAGAGGTAAGCATTCCTTAGGTAAGCMTAAGAAATCTGTTTGCAAATGTTAACTTTGACTTAAAGGAAACAAAACAAGTATATGTAAAAGTTGTTCCCAGCKGATATACATGCCTATCACTTCTTTTGCAACTAAAATACAATTTCAAAGTGAATGTTAATGTTCAGCTAGCTTAGAAAAGATGAAGAAACTTTTTTCACTGCATAGTTTAGTCAAGCATTTTCCCACAGTCATTTTGAAACTGGCCAAATTCCTAAATATCCTGATATTTTAGAAGCAATTTCTATGTTTTTTTTAAATCAAGTCTCTAACTATGCTATCCTTCAACTAGAGAAGCATACTGTGCTGGTACCTAGAATTGGGTTTCTCCCAGTAATTGGCTTACTCTAAAGGCATAATTTTTTCTTATGTAAGAAATATCATTAATTTAGCCATAAATTATTGTTTCTTTTTTAATGGAATCTGCACAAGATTCCATGCTTTCTGGCTTTGCACCAGATGCACTGTTATGGGTAAAATTAGAAACATCAAGTGGAGAGATACCTGAGATACAGCAAACAATGAAGTTGTTCCTAATAAAATTACTCTATGAAGAGGGATGTTCTTCCCCTGGGATTTCGTAACAGATGGCACTGATGGAGCCAAATGTTTTAAAATATACATGATACCTTGTTTATAACATTAGGGCTCTGGTGAATTAAAATAACTGATAAGGTGCCCAACCATGAAACAAACAAATATAATTGGCGTAAATGTTGCTAGGGAAAACTGTTTTCTCTTGTTAGACCTCACACTGTTTCTTCTTACAGTTACCTGCTGAAGACAAGTGATGTGACAGTTCTTCAGCAGAGAAAAAGGAAACAATGTTCACCCATATTTTATTTTGGTAAGGAGGTCGTGGTTATATGAAAGGAAAAAAGAAATAACCAGGTCTCTCCACCAACAGCCTCTCTCTCCAGCTTCCAGTTTTCCCTGGAATTCTTTTTAAGTTATTATCCCATCAAGTTGCTTTATTTCACAGAAATATTTATGATYGCCTCAACAAATTTTTGACTTCATTAGTGTGTTGGTTCATCCCTCTTCCAGTTTATTTATGAAACTTAATTAAAATTGATTTCTCAATCATCTGAATTGAATCTATATGGAACATCTTTAATAGCATATCAGGAATATGTCCTGGCAGACATACTCTGCCTTTGTAACAACCACAACAAAAGCTGGGAGTTCTACTCTAGTATGAGTGGACAGCAACAGCATATGTTCACTTTGATCATCACTGCTTCGACCCTATTACGCTGTATCTCATTACTGAATTTAAATGCAGTATCCTTTAGCATATGGTACATTATGGTTCACAGCAGGGAGAGAGTATTCAGAATTACTTCYCCCTTTGTCACAGCAGAATATTTGTAATTTCCTACAGGGACGGCAATGAATCACTTTATTACAACAGCAACACAACATGGATGAACTTTTCATCATTGGTCTTGAATATGAACAYAACCTTTTGTCTGAAAGCAGCTGCGAGTGTCATGGAAGGGCTGGGGATTTTTATATAGTGGTGCAATCATTTGGGATGCAGGATGGACACCAGGAAGTGCTGAGCTCTTGTACCTAATCTACTGTGCATATTGAACACTGTGCAAAAATAACATATGCAATGAATATGAGCATCTGTTAATTAATTTCCTTTTCATCTGGTGGAACTTACCCTCTTGGATACTGTAATTTGGATGTATTTATCATCACTAGCAAGATTCTTAAAAATAGAAGAAATATTTACCCTGTTTCAAATACAGTGATGATCACTGATGCCTTTCCACCATCTTACGTTTTGACAGAAGATGCTCTAGGTGCACAGAAATAATTCATTTCCAAGCTTTATCAGTCCTCAGTCTCTTGCTGAGATTTCCATAGACACTATACACTGTGGTGCTGGTCTTACGATATCTCTTCCACTWGTGACTAGATTGAGAACGCACACTTATTTCACACAGGCAGTCAATCAGTCCTTGGAGAGAAAACCTTGTGCTTCACTGCTCTAGTCTGTAGGTAGTGATTTAAGGATGAAGTTTCTGAATATCATTACCAGATCTCTGAGCCACTCAGATTTCCAATGAAAACGAACACAAAATATTCCCCTGGAAAAGCAATGACCAAAAACTCACATGAGCTAGATTTCTTGTTTTTTTCAGTTACTCACCTGGTAATTTTTAATCTGTCTTATCCATTACTCAGAGTAGACATTCACATATTCAATCACAAACATCATTATGGGATTTGAATAAACCATCCCTGACCTTTACCAGAAGATACTAGTAACAGAAGATTGTTTTTCTAGAAAATATCAAACATGTTAAGACTCGTATTGATAAAGACATATCCCCGATATTCTTCTCTAGTCTTATGGGATGTACAATGCCAAAGCACAAGCTGSCATAAACTGATGTAGTATAACTGACTTAAGGATGAAAGATTCGAATATTCAGCAGCAGGAGATCCATCAAGTGGTTTGGATCAATGTGGATCATTTCCCTCTTACAATAAATCTTGTGTTTCTATAAATATGAAGGCCATCAGGAGGACTGATCAATATAAAAGTCTATAGGATCAGATGTGATTCAGACAAAAGTCTTGAGGAAGAAAGCTTGCTAATGTCACTGTGAGTCTACTCTGTATCATCTTTGATAGGTCACCGTGATTGGGGAAGTTCCTGATGACCGGAGAAAGGCAAATGTCAAGAAGGACAAGAAGGTGAATCTTGGGAACTACAGGTCAGTGAACCTTACATCACTCTCAGGGAAAACTATGGTGCAAATCCTGCTCCTAGCCATTTCTAGCCACATGATGAACAAGAAAAYGACTAGAAAAAGCCAAAGCGCAGCTGGTGGACAGTTGCTAGTAGCATCCTTCAGGGACCAATACTTCAATATTGGGGCCAGTACTGCTTGAGATCTTGATTAGTGAGCTGGAGAGTACTCTCTGCAAGTTTGTGGATGATACCAAACTGGGAGGAGTGGCTAATATACTGAGAGTTATTATCCTTTGTCTGGCACATGTGAAACCACATCTGGAGTACCATGTCCAGATTTTGGTTACCCACTACAAGAAATACATTGATGTAATGGAGTGAGTGCAGCACAGGACAACCAGGATGATCGGGAGGCCAGAGCACAAGACATATGAGGAGAGGCTGAGAAAAATTGTTTTATTCAGCCCTGAGAAGGGAAAGTTAAAGGGGAGATCTTGTTTTCTGTAGCTACCTAATGGGTGGGTATAGAGAAGATGAAGCCAGATTCCTCCCAGAGGTTCATAAGGATGGAGTAAGAGTTAATGGATACAAGCTGGAACATGGGAAATTCTGACTAGATTAAAGAAAAAAATAAAGGTGGTCAAAACTGAGCCTGGCTACAAGCCATTCTGGGGTCTACAAAAGCATTCTGTCCTTCAAGAAAAATGCCATACTAAAGAGGGATAGCAGCAATTACAAGTTGTCTTTAGAAAACACAGCAGTGGGAAATCAAAATCCTTGTACTAACTGCATTCACTATATACTTCCTATTGTAACCAATAATAAAGGCACTTCCTCTGAAATGTAAATATAATCTATCTTAAACTCTAATAAACTTGGGGGAAATGTTATTCAGCCAAGCAACCACATTATAAATCAGTCTTCACAGTTTCCAATAAAACTGGACTTTATCAGGAATAGACATTATTGCTTTTTTAATAGAAATGTGTTTAATGTTGTTTAACAGACATATGATGATGATTATTATACGTTGGCAGGCCGAGCTAAATCTTACATATCACTGCTTCCATGACGATTTATTTTTAAAGTTATTATTCTAAAAGCCTTAATAGGAGCAGTACTATGGAATCAGCAAGTCTCATCACTGTTGTTATATGCAGATATATCAAGATGCTGGTGCTGAAGCACAGAGATGTAGTAAGTGCATATGTTTCAACCCTTTCAAAAGGCATAAACAAGATGAGCTCCCTCAAAAGAAACCCATTGACTCTACTCATCTGCAATGGTCACTCACTACTTTGCAGGCTATGAATACAGATCTTGCAGACTTCACAGGGACTCCGGCACTTCCCGGAAGCAAACAGTCTTCTTCATTAACTGCTGTCATCTTACATAGCCAAGGCTGTTGGACAACTGAAGTTTCTTTCACATTATGAAAATTTGTGATTTCTTYCTGAGAGTACTGCAGACAAAAACTTTAAGCTTAAGACTGTCAGTGGACAAACCACTTACCTTAAAGGACGTAGCTTGTCACTCACTAAGACTACCTATAATTTTAAAGGCTTAATCCTGTAACATATARCATACCTGCCTACTTCCTGTTATTGGGAGCGGATGCCTGCCTAGACAACCAAGACAATACTCACACAAACCAAATAAATTGAAAATACTTTGTAAACCTGAGCAGATTTCTTTTTTTTAATTTATCTAAAAAAGAGATTCCAGATCTTTGAAAATTCTCTAAGATCTCAATTTTATTTAGTTACAACTACAGATTATCTCAAAGTTTCTTATTATTTGAATTGTGCTCACTCTTCAGGTCTTACTGCCATATTTTGTTAGAGATGAGATGGAGAAATGAAAAGCTGAAATTTGCTTTATTTAGCAGAGCTTTTACTAAAAAATAGGTCTTTGCTTCTGAATAATCTCAGAAAAAATATTCATAAAACAAAGTATATAATGTATTAAATCCACAAGAAATCTATAACTATCCATATCTAATATGTACAGCTGGTTTTGGTTACTACAATTAACTTTCATTAAAAAAGTAGGAAAAATTAAATTTCAGCCTTATATGTGATTTCTTTCTGTATTAATCCCTGGACTACTTCAGTTTTAAACTTGAGAAGTGAGATAGTATTATCTACTTGACAAACTGCTCTTGTGGTATCCAATTTTGTATGACTGCTGTTAGCGCTTACTAAGTGTCCATGGCTCTTAAATTGTTCTGTTGTGGTCTGCTTATGGGATCACACCTAGTCATTTTCATTTTGAAAGATAGTATTTTGGCTATTTTTCAAAAGAAAAAAAAAAGAAAACAAAAGTGGAGATGTTCAAATCCTGAACATCACRAACAAATCAAGAGCCTTGTTTGCTCTCCATTGCAATCACAGATACCCACCCAAGGATAATGACTACTCTTTCCCAGTATTTTTGTCCCATCTTTTCCCCATCTTTTTGTCCCTTTTTTTTTCAGAAATTGATAGTTTTCCATTACTATCTGGCCTGTCAGACATAGTCAACATGAAAATGATTCTCACTTGCATGGCCTTCCCTGGATTTGAAAGTCCACCCTTTTAAAGCATATTTTTGATTCACATCTTAAATTCTGCAAAAATAGAAAAATAAGAGGCTGTTTGAATAGGATACTTTAGCTGCATTACCTTGGCTGATCAATAAACGAGTAGAAATCCAGCTACATGAAAATTCAATTCTGTTACAGTAAATACCTTGTTGTGTAATCTCTACCTGAATACTAGCCAATAATAATCAAAGTAGCAAAACTTGTAATTTTACACAGAATACCATCTTTGGGTCAAAATCTTCACAACATTGTGAAGTCCTCCTATGATCAAAACCAAACCATTCAATCTGCAAAGGCTGAAGTAYGGTATGTCAGCTGGCACCTGCGCTACATGAAGGCAGAGAGACAAAGGAAGGAGACCAGRATGCCCCCAGGTCCAGATCCACAAACAGAGTACCTGAGCTGGAAAGGAAATGGAGAAGTGAAATTCACTCTGTGACAGCGTCCGTCTGCCTTTTCTATCTCTGAGATATTAACCAGTGCTTTATCACTGGTTGCAGGAGAGTGCAGCAGGCAAGAGAGAAACTAAAACATGAAATTCAGTTGAAAGACATCAGCACAAAAATGGTTACATTTTATTGCCACAGGAATTGCTAGCTTTCTGTTCCAATTTTATTTTTGTTTTACTTTGGGAAAGTGCTCTTGCATATGAGAAAGTGAATGTGTGCATGAACATTTTCTTTCTTGCCCTTTCACTATTTTTCCCTTTCTTGCCCTTACAGGCTTCTAGCTTCTGTTCCTTCCTGGAAGATACTTTAAACCAATAAGCATTACAACACAGCAAGCTTCTTCCCAAGAGGCACACTTCTTCAAAATACGTACAGGGCATTTTTCCCAAGGTTAGTGAATGGAACATAACCTACAATATCTGCTAATGGCTGGAAACCTACTGTGCCTCTGAATTAGATTCTTATGACAGATGAGATGTGTCTGTCAGGAGAGAGGCTTTTAAAATGGACCATCTATTATTTTTTAATTTACAGAGGTAACATACATGGCTCTTCAGATATAGCTCAGGAATTTCTTTCAGGAAAGGAAGAAAAAAATATGTAATATGCAGCAAGTAGGTGAAAGGCACAGGGAAAAACAAAAAAGTCTCCATGACTATTTCACTATCTACATTCACCTTCAAACTGTAAACTTGGACCTTACAAGAAGGTAGATGCTAAAAAGTACAAAATCTTTTGGAGCTTCATCATGGACATGTCTACTTCCTTGGGTGGATACAGAATGCTGCACTGATCCACTCAGCTCTCATGACTGCTTCCAATCTGGAAAGCTATTCAGTCAGACAAGTGATAAAAATCAGAGGAACTTCATTCAACAGATGCCAGGGCTCCTAGGACCCCAGGCCTGCTGCAGTTCACAAGGTAGACAGCAGAGGATTGTTTTGCTTTGAATACATATCTCCATACAGCCAAAAATGTATATTGTGAGATTTTCCACAAGAAAACCAACCCAAGCCTAAAGCCAAGAAGCCTCTACACACATGCTT